>NC_056729.1:777640951-777716206 GCF_019279795.1 Protopterus annectens
AGATCACGGTACAGTAGGGATCAGGAAATTTGCCCTTCTCCCACTGTAGTGAGTAATTAACTAGTAAGGGATGTGGGGGTGCAGGGCCTGTAAAACATGGTTTGTATTGTATTCAGGTTTGTTATTTATTGATGAACTGTATTGTCTACCATATGGGTTTCAACAATTTGGATGTTAGATAAATTAACATTGACCCCCCCCCCCCAGTAGTCTAAATCTTTCCCTTTATCTCTATCAGCATTATTTCCTCAGTCTTCTATTTTTCTGCTTTCCCAGCCTTCTTTTTATTTTTATAGAGAATCCTCCCTGGGCTAGCTAGGTCCCCCCACTTTTTAGTTCTCCTGTAGTCTTGCTCCGATCTTTGGTAGTATTGTCCATAAATTTCTAAGTTACTAAGCCACTATCTGAAAATGTCATACAAAAAATGCTGGTGGTTACTAATATATGAACATTCATGCTAGCTGGCAAGAACAAAGCTAGACAAAAGGCATTTAAACATTTTATGTGCATTTAAAAAAGTCCTTTGGCTTCTGGTGCATAGATATTTCTGCAAATAGGTCAGTTTGGCTTGAATCTGCCTCCAGACCAATGTCTACATTGTTGACCAAACAACAGCCTTCGCTGGGCAGTGCTGCTCTAACCTCCTCTCCCCTTCATTCATTTGACCAACATTTACTGATAAAATCTTTTTTGCTAACAGTCACTTCCCTGGGCACTGTCAAAAAACAGGTTGTATTAATTAGTTTTACAGTACCTGGTGCTTCTCCCTCACAATAAAACCTCAGGCCTCAATCCCCTGTTATGCCATTTAACATCACTCAATCTGATGTCTTTTTCATCCGTTCCTCAACTGACGGGTCTTGGATCTGACCTTGGATCGAGCCTCAGCCACTTTGTTACACTTTAGGCTCAAGCTGCTCCCCTTGCTCATAATCCCGTTTTCTCCTTAGTTATCTGAGATCTTGTTTGCTGCCTCTGTATTTGAACATAGTCGCCATTAACCAGAGCAGGTCTTGGTTAAAAAGGGTTAGTGCCAGGCATTGAGCCCTTGCACCTTTTCTTTATTGCTATCTAACTCTAGTTACCCTTTTCTGTTAACATTGCTGGTATTTATTAGGTGCAGTATACCTTTTTAGGTATTCATCTTTGTTGGTACTTCTACTGCCTCATTGCCTTTTTCCTCTTATATGTTTTCTTCTTCTGGTTGCCTTTGCCGTTATGCTGGATAAACCAACTGGATTCAAGAAATGTTCCTCATGTAGGTAGAAGATTCCGAACAGATGTTCATTCTGAGTGTGTATACTGCCTTGGATCAGATTATTTGACTACAGAATGCAAGATGTGTGCTAACTTTAGAGACAGGGCTCTAGTGGAAAGGAAAAATAAGATCTGATGTCAATTTTCATTCTATTCTCAACTAATTGGTTCAGATCCGATCCCTAGGTTCCAACTTGGTCATTGCTAAAGGTTATGGCAACCAAACACTCTCAGGCTTCTCCCTTACTCATAATGCACCAGTGCCAAGTACCTCAGATCTCATTTGCTGCTTTAAGCAAAAGAAATGGTGACAGTTGCTCTTGAGCAGATAAGTGTTTAATTTTGCAATTTTATTGTCCATACTAGTTAAAACCTTATATTTCTCATGTCTTTTCTATCCCTTACCTTTTTTCACCTTAATATATATTATCTCTGTTTAATATTTTCATAATTCTGTACAATTTGTATCCTTGAATACTATTGCTAGTATTCCTTTCCCTTGCTTCTACACTTTGTGTAGGTTCTTTATTACCATTGCTGGTCATTTTTTGTACCTTTCATACCTTTCTTTTAAAAAGAAAAGTTTAGTCTCCAGGTAGTTTTTTGATTGATAGCATGGTTTCTGTGCTTTGCTTTTTTTTTTTTTTTTAACTATGGGAGAAGAATGGCCCTGTAGGGTTCAAAAAATGTCTCAGGTGTGGGCATAAAATTCTTGTATGTGATGGGCCCACACCTTGTGTATGTATTGGGACGACATGGTCGACAGACCACGATGCTTTGCCAGAGATGGCCTGCACCGATCACCCCTGGGATTCCAGATACTGGCTAAGGCTCTTGCTCTATAGTGCCTTTTTTAGGCAAGGTTCAAATGACAAATTCACCACCGTAACAAGAACAGGCAAGCAAAAACTGAGGGTAATGCAACTCAATGCTAGAAGTCTAAATCTCAAAATGCATAAAATGGAGAACATCGATATCTATGCAGTGACTGAGAACCTGGTTCAAGGCTCCAGAGAGCACCCCTGCTTTACCAGGCTGTAACTCATACCACACTTTTTGGCTCCCTAACCTGGGCCAGAACATCAAAGGCGGGTGTGTGTCCATATTCATTAAGAATATCCACACCTCCAGGCTAGTTGCTCAGCATAATGCATCCAAAGTTATCCGAGTGCAACTAACTCTGGACAAAACTGCAATCCAAATTGTAGCTTGCTACAGATCCCCCACCATGGCCAAGGATTCCCACTCCTCTTTTCTTGATATACTGGAAAATATTAGGTTTCAACCAAACACCCTAATAATGGGCGATTTCAACTACCCAACCATTAACTGGGAACACTACTCATGTACCAACTCCTTCACTCAACGCTTTCTGGAATTCATAAATTCCAATGCCCTGGATCAACTTATCCACACCCCCACCAGGGGCAACAATATCCTAGACCTAGTCATTACCAACATGAGTGACCGGTGTTCCACACCTGAAGTCAACTCCTCATTGGTCAGATCCGACCATAAGCTAATCACCCTAGATATCCATATCCCACCCCCACCCCACCCCATTAAGGAAATCATGATAAAATATTTCTCCAAAGCCAATTCCATGCTTTTTAAGACAGAAGTGGCTAACTTCATGACACCCATACAGATGGAGAATACAGTTACGACTGCTGAATCCTACACAGATGCACTCTATAAGCACTTACACGAGTGCATGGTTTGTGCTATCCCAAACAGAACCAAGACGCTATCCTCCAAAAAAAGGAAGTCAATCTGGTGATCCCCTGCCTTAAATAAACTCTACAACAGAAGGAAGAAACTGTTGCAAAAGAGAGCAAAATCCCATGAGTGGAGGAGTTCCCTGGTCAGTCTCAGTAAGAAGCTGAGATCCCTTATAAGATCTTCCAAAGCGAGCTATGAAAACAAAATCGCCACTGTATCTAGGGACAACCACAAAACATTCTATAGCTTAGTCAAGAATCTGAATGGCAACACCCACATCTGCTCTGAGTTAGAGCACAACGGCATGTAAATTGCAGAAACAACTGATATTGCCAACATCCTAGCATATAGGTTCAGTGCTAACTTTACCCCCCCCACCCCCTAAAGGGCCCATATCAATACTGGAAGAATGCAGAGTCCCTGTAATCACAACTACGCAAGTAAAAGCTGCACACTCTAAAGCCAAAAACACAGCATCCATGGGACCGGACAACATCCCAGGCTGCATTTTAGACTAACTTCTGAACGAACTGGCTCCCCACCTAAGCACCATGTTCAATCATAATCTCACATCATGCTTTGTTCCCACTGAATGGAACACAGCAACAGTTATCCCACTCCACAAAGGGGAAGCCACAGCTGATCCTGGGAACTATCGCCCTATTAGCCTGATCTGTAAGGCCATGGAACGTATCATCATGGAACTCATAAACAAAGACATTGGTAACTTCCAAACTCTGGACCCCACCCAGTTCGGGTTTGTGAAAGACAGATCATGCCTCCTTAACCTAATTGACTTCTTTGAGACAGTCACCAAAGCTGTAGATGAGGGTAAGGTGATTCATACTGCCTACCTTGTCCTCACCAAGGCTTTCGACACCATCCCCCATTCTGGAATTATAGCTAAACTCACTAAACTAGGTATAAAGCCCTACGTCACAAGATGGGTTGCCATTTCTCTCACTGACAGAACCCACACTGTAAAAGTTGCAGACTCCAAATCTGACTTCAAACCAGTGACAAGTGGAGTACCACAGGGTTCAGTCCTGGGACCTCTCCTGTTTGGTATCTACTTCTCTGAAGTGCAGGCTAACACACAGATGACTGCAAACTAGGAGTCATAGTTAAGTCCCCAAATGATGTGGACATCCTACAGAAGGGCCTCACTGAGACAGATGCCTGGTGTCAGAGCCATGGCCTCAAGCTCAATGCCAAAAAGTGCATTGTCATCCCTTTTGGTAAAAACTCTGCACCCATGAACTACCACATAAGCAGCAGTCTAACGCTGAATGTGTGATAAGAGACCTGGGGACCCAGGTGGACAGTAGTCTCTCCTTTGATAATCTCATCGCCACAGTAGTCAGGAAATACTTCTATGTGGCACACCTCATTATGAAAGGGTTCTCATCTAGGAAAATAGAGGTCATTGTTCCCCTCTACTCGACACTCATTAGACCCATTATAGAGTACAATGCCCCTTTTGGAATGTACCTCACAAGACATCTGCAGCAGCTGGAAAGGCCACAGATGTAGCTCACAAAGAGGATTACTGGCCTCAAACAGATACCCTACACTGACCGTCTCAAAAAACTCCAGTTTTACTCCGTAGCATGTTGTCTTTTCTGAGGTGATTTCTGCCTAACATATAAAGCTATGTCAAACCCAGAGCTGTTGGACATGCTACAGCTAAAGAAATCCCAATCCCTCTGAGCTACCTAGGGACCTAAACATTGTCACCACAATAAACAGGACATGCTGGAGGGATAGATTCCTTTCCCAGAGACTTCCCATTCTCTGGAACAAGCTACTCATCTATGTCAAGCAATGTTCCTCATTAGAACTCAAGAAAAATCTTGATAAGTGGATGGGAAATAGGAAATACACCCCGGGATCACTTCTGTGGCTCTGCTCGACAGGGGCACAGGAAAATAACTTTCTTGGGTGTGGCGTAAGCCAGGGAACCTTGTTGGCTAGGCTTACTTAGGCCCTTGGGCCAATAGCCTAGTGCCTACCTATGAACCTATTGTCTTGAGGCTCTTCATCTACAAGAAGACTGTGCAGTGTGTCATGGGTTTAACCCCAGGGCACTTGTCGAAAGAAAAAATAAATTAATTCAGAAGGGTTTTCTTCCTTCAGAATATGGAGAGGCTTTATCTGGAGCCAAGTTGCCAAAATCTAAAGTCAAAATCATTTATGAGAGAGACCTCAGTCAGATCTGACGTTATCGGATCCAACCCCAATATCAGGTCCTAAGTGGACTTCTGATCCGATGGAAAAGTTATTGGATCCAACCACTTCTTCCAGTATTAGTTACCTTTCAAGGACTAGATATTCTCCTTCCATGGACCCAGTACCCTCAAGGGTCCCCTCTCATGTTTTAGAGAAACCCAAGTCCCCCACTAATTTCCATTCATTCTTCCAGAGTCTAACAGAAGGTGATATAGAAAAACAGTGAGAGAGATTCACTCGGCGCAGAGTCAGATGGGTGCCTTACCAGCTCCTATCTCTTTGGGTCAGGAGGTCCGCTTTTCTACCACACCCCTTTTACCAGTTCCTCCTCTGACTCCCACTACTGTCTCAGAGTACTTGTATCTAAGCTGTCCATCTCTGTCTGACACTCTGATCCAAGGTTAGCATTATCCTCACATCCGAAGTTTGCTCTGAGCACTGGTTCAGTCAAATCCAGAGAGCTCTCTGAGCTGAAGCTTCCCTTTCTGATCCGAGGTTTTGTAGTCTACTCAGACATTGTCTGAACCATCTCTACCCCTCTGAGCCTTGGCAGTGGTTAGCTTGTCTCTGGCTACTCCCTTGGGAGGATTGCCTTTGGAGCAGGGAGGGACAGCTATCCAAATGCTTGCCTTTTCAGATCCAAGGTCTCTCTCTCTGGAGTGGTCTGCCTTTGAGACTATGAGAGAACATTGTGTGCCTCAGCAGCACAGATGGATCCTACCCCCTCGGATCTACAGTCTACAACTCTGAACTCTGTTCTCAGAGTCTCATTGCTCTTTTCCACAAGGACAGCCAGTATGAAAACCCCTGGCTTCCCAATAGGGTATCCTGGTGAATTTTTATACTTTAGGTATCCTTCAGGTTTGAAAATAAATTCACCCTTGCATTTGGATCTGTTGAAATTGTTTGAAAAACAAGGGTGTAAATTTTTGAAACTATTAATGAAACATAACATTCTCATAGAAAAATTGGGTATTGAACTTTCCTTGGTGGGCAATGAATCAAAACAGAGTATTCAGTATGAGCAAGTGAAGTTTGAATATGTTAAGAGTTTATAACAGTATTGGTCACCATATTCAACAGTTAAGGTATGTTAAAATTAAGAAACTCCAGAGAGACAGAGAAGATTATTCTAATGGAACTGCTTAACCCCATCCACCATGTTCCCAAACATGGGGAAGGAAAGAGTGGGACCACTCTAATTTGAATAATAATTCTGTGGGGTGAGACTGTATCTACTAATGTGAGTCCTCAGAACATGGGACAAGTGGTAAATAAGGGGAACAACAATGGGGGACAACCACTTAGATGCTCTGATAGAATAAAGCAACATAACCAATCAAATACACAGGTTTTTCACCATCCTCAGGTACAGAACCACAGTCAAGCAAATCAGGAGCACTGGCCATATGGGGTTGGAGGAGGAATTAGAGGAAGTGCTGGATCGATCTGTTGTTGGTTTCGAATGATGATTGGAGTATTCTTTTACCAGATGTGGAAGGCAGCTGTATTATTGTGACTAATAGACAAGAATTTTTTTTGTACAATTTTTCTCAAGCTCCTATTGATGAGGAAGCTGTGGATGTGTTGGCAAGAGTTATGACTTCCATTCCTTCCAGGAAAATGAGTTATGTGGATGTAATGTTGGACTTGTTATATTTGAGGAAACTGAATTTAAAACTTTTAGTGGGTGATGTGATGGAATCGGGTAATACATTCAGGATTCCTAGTACCTATAACCCATCCCATTTTACAACTGTATAAGAAGGAATGAGAGTTAGATTTTAGAAATGTTTTTAATTAGAATCACAATTCATGTTTTAATTTAAGTAGAGATAAATGGGATGTTATTAAATATTTAAGACAACAGAACGTAAGGTACGTGAAACCTGATAAAGGGGGTGGGTTAATAGTGATGGATATTTTTGTCTATAATATAGACGTATGTTTGAAATTTTACAATCTGATGCATATGTGGAAATTACTAGGAATTAAATGGGGCTTATAGGCATATAAATGTACAATTAATGGATTTGTTCCTCGAAGGAAGGCTTGATCGAAACTTGTATAATTATTTGCACATAACAGCGCCATTAATAACAGTTATATTTGGAGTGCCTAAATTGCACAAAAATATGAATAATCCACCCCTCCGACCAATAGTGGATGGACATAATGGTATTACTTCGGCCATCACAAAGTTTATAGATCTGAAGCTAAAAACTTTTTTGGAGGGGGAAATCGCATATGTAAAGACTCGTGGAGTTTTGTTTAGGAAAAAAATCAATAATCTTGAGTTTAATAAGAATGATTTTTTTGATCACTGTGGACGTTAACGATTTATACACAGTGATTTCACAGGCCATGGGTATTGAATGGGTAGTTGAATTTTTAAAGGCTAAAGGAGAACCTCAGAATAGTATTAATTTGATGGAAGAGCTCCTTGAATTAGTATTGAATAATAATTTTATTACCTTTCAAGGTAATTATTATTTACAAAAAAGTGGTGTGGTTGTGGGTTCACCATGAGTGGCAGTATTTGTTAACATAGTTTTGGCCTACTGGGAGCATAATTTCCTTTTTAATAGTGAATTTAATTAATTTTTTTATATTTATTTACACTATTTGGATGACATCTTTAAAATTTGGAAGGGACAAGAAAGGGGTGTGGGAAGGTTTACTGAATTTATTAACACTACTTCCTCCTTACATTTTACTCATGAGGTCCTCATTGACAAAATAACGTACTTTGACATTTTCTTATTTACATTATAGTAGCTTGCATCTGTTTCACCAGGAAAGATCGGTGGTTTAGGGCCATTTGGTCAGAGCAGCCCACATTGTCACCCGATAGTTTCTAGACGAAAGTAATCAAATGTTTGACATGTTTGTAAAGAGGGGATATCCATCAGACCTTTTAAAAGAATTGGTCAAAGAGGTTACCTTAACGAGATCTACTGGTCATTTTAAACGTATATTGAATAACGTAAGAACACAGGGGATGGTGACCTCTAGTCTAAATGTAGTGATATCTGATAATGGGTCACAGATAGAAAAGTATAACCCATTTAAGACCTAGGATGGAATCAGTTTTATTACTACATTTGGGGTGAATTATAAGATTGTTAATGATATCTTAATTAAGAATTGGGCCATTTTTCAGAAAGATTTGTTAATCATAGGGAAGATAGGTATGAGGCCATTAATCGTATTATAGGAAAGCACCTAATTTCAAAAACCATTTGGAGAATTTGAGGTTTGCCACAATAACTAAAGCGGGTCCATTGAATAGCATGAGCTAATGTGGAAGTTGCCTCTATTGTAAATATATAAAAGTGGGGGACTCATTTGTGCTAAGGGATAGGACATATAAAATTTATGGGAAATTTAATTGTGACTTGAAATCAGTGGTTTATATAGCTTTGTGCCCAATGCCCGTGTTTCTACGTGGGCAAAATGGGACGCAAGCTAAAAGAAAGAATTTATGAGCATTGTTAAGATAATAAGAAAGCTAGTGTTAATAATGCTTTAGCAAAGGTCTATAGCACTTCAGCGAAAACCCCTTTACGTGAATATGAATACGTCGAACCATATTGCGCGAAGTATGTAAACCTCAAACGTCCAAAACCGTGAATTCCGAAATGTCGATTTGTTTTGGTTGGCCCATCTGCGGTATAGCTCCGTAAGGTAAGTGTGCGATAAATAGGACTTTAGGGTTAGGATTTGGGTTAAGGTAAGTGCATAGATAGGTAATGTATGTAAGATTTAGTGTATTGTTAGATGTATGTTTTTTTTAAGTGTGTGTATGTGTGTTGTTTATTTTGTTTGGGTGTATGTCTGTAGAAGTGTGCGGTAGTTACGGGCCTTAGGGTTAGGGAGGGGTTAAGGATAGTGCATAGATAGTTGTGTATGTGGGGTTTAGTGTAGTGTTGGCAGTAGGGTTATGTTAAACGTATGTATGTGAATTATTTGTTTTGTTTGGGTGTATGTCTGTAAGGTTTGGTTAGTGTATGTATGTGGTTTATTTATTTTGTTTGGGTAGGTACTAAGTAGCGGGTGGTGGGGTTGGCCCACTATAGCAGTTCGATATTTTATTTTTCAGTGTTTAGTGCGCTCGGGATTTTCGTGGTTCGAGGTTTAGGGGTCTATGTATGGGTATTCGTGTAATGGGGTTTTCGCTGAAGTGATATAGGCACCTTTAGTAAGACATGTCCAAATCGATAAGGATCATGTCTTTTATTTTATGGCAATTGATAGTCACTCCAACTATGGAACATGGACCTTATAGCTGGAGAAAAAGGTTAACGGTTATATAGTTGCACTCTACACACTAAGTAGGGGCAAACAATATTAAAATTTAGCTATACAGGAATTGTACAAGATCTTATGTTCAGCACTAGTCAGGTTTTCCTCGTATAAGAATATCTTATAGTTTGTTTTTAATGAGAGCACTGAGCACTTTAATGGACTAGTATTGTCTAATTGATTGTTTAATGTGTTTGATTGGTTAGGAGGGATATATAATCTTGAGGTGAATGTTACATTGTGTTCTGAAGAAGTCTACTATGTTAGATGAAAGCGCTTAACCAGTGTGTTGACGTACCTAATAAATAGTTGCACCTAGAGTTGTGAAGTTCTTGTTGAATTGTTTCACCCATTACAGTGAAATTCTTTCCTTGTGGACTGTATTCAATTGTTACTTTTCGCTGCATTTTTGACTTTACAGCTGGAGAAGAAGAGTTAGTGGCAAATTCTCCTGAGTGCAAACTTTTGGCCCGGGATTAATGAAAATATTTATTTTAGCTGCTTATTGAAGCTTAAGGCACTGCTTAGATGAAATATTTTCGTGAACAGTGGTCTGTATACAATTGTTGTTCCATTTTGAATATCATTTTTAGTAGTGTGAATTTTTAATTGTTCATTTGCTATTTAAATTGATTTTTTACAAATTCTCCAACAAGAAGTTTTTTTTACAGGAAAATATTTATTTAATTCTGTTTTTTAATATGTATTTTATTTATATTGAAATTAGTGTTTGATATTTTTGTACATACCTTTTAGATTTTTTGAAAAGGTAAATGGATTCTAAAGGGTGTTTGATGTTTGAATTATGTACTGGGAAGGAAATTACATAATTTTAGCTGTTCTTCGGGTATTTAAGGAATGCATGAATTAAGATTTATTGTCTGATGAAGTTCACATATATAGGTGAATGAAAGCGCAGCTGTAGTAAATAAAGCTGATTTTGACCTTTGTTACTGCTTGGTTCAGTGCCGCTATTCTTCTATTTGATTGGTTTTGGAGACTTTGGACCAGAGACTTCCGAGCTTGTTTGTGTCTGATCCAAAGATTTGGCCATCTGTAACTCTGACACCTCTTACCCAGATGACTCTGACTTGTTTGGACTAGGAAGGGTCTTGGAGCTGCAGCATCAGCACAGGATCCAGGGGACTGGGTTCGACTCTGATGTTTTTGAAGCTATATCGTCCTCTCAGAAACTCTTGGCTTTAATCCCTGTGTTGAGACTGAATCCTGGTTGGATTGGGTTCCATCCTGCACAGGTGTCTACTGACCCTGCCCAGTTAGGACTTGGTTCTCCCATAGCTTCTGCTTTTGACGTAGTGGTGAGAGTATTTTCTACCTTTGTGGACAAGACATCCTTGCCCCCTCATGTCCACCTCATCCGCAACTGTCTACTGCGGATGCTGGCTCTCTTCATCTGGGTTGGTGAAGCCTGGAGACTCCCCTCATTCAGGACTGTGCTGGGACTTCTGAGTTCTACCTAGAAACTTCCCATTGGAGAGCCCCCTCATAAGCATACATGTAAAAGGAGGCAGTTAGACTCTCCACAAGTCATTAATGAAGACACTGACTTTGCTGAAGGGGAATGGTCCCCCAGATCATCCCTTGAAGACATCTCTTCTGGTGAAATACTCAAACTTTTGAGACAGAAAGGTGGTTGGTCTTCTGATTCATCCCTTCCCAACAGGAGTCTATTTCTCGAGGATTTCAGAGCTGGATCAGCTACAACGTGGGTACTCCCCCTGTCAATGACATGATAGGACCTCATCTCATCTCAACCTTCCAAATGGGAGCGAAAAAGTTCTGAGGATGGTACGTGCAGACGTCCCTTTTATGTCTGACGTTTTTAGAGCCTATGTGCGACATCCCATATATTGGCAGTGGCTGTAAGCTTTTGTATACAGGCCAGACGTCTGGTCAATGGCAGAGTACAACCCATATGTAAAGAATACTGCAACACAGAAGGGGAGAACATGTATGGTTATGTTAACAGTTTAGACAACTATTCAGTCTACCTCAAAAAGAACCTTCTCCCAGAACCAGAGAGAAGCAGAAAGATGTGATTCAGAAAGACACAAGGTTCTTCCCAGGACTGCTATGGAAACAGATCCCCTCATGGCAGGGGAGAAACATTAATGGAAGATGTGGCCCGCAACATTAGGGCTTCAGAGATCCTTTTTCTGAGAAGTATTTTCAGTGCCCCTGGGGGCAGTCAGGAGGCACTTATCTCTATTCCCAGAAGCCTGAATACCCATTACTAAAGATATCTGGGTGCAGAGTATAATATCCAGAGGTTATTACATATTGTTTTCTCTTCGACTCTCACAAAACAACAAAAGAATTCTCAGCATTCCACGCAGTCAGAGGAAAGCAATAGCCATAGAAAAGCTGCTGCGAAAAGGGGGTCATCTAAGCAGCCCCCCCCGATCAGCAAGGATCCTAAACCTACTCCAGATTCTTTAATTCCAAAAAAGGACACCGTACCTGAGACCAATTTTGGATGTCAGCAATCAAAATCAATTTGTGAAACACTCGAAGTTCCAGATAATCATGGTTCAGTTCATTCTACCACTATTACAGAAGGACGATTGGATGTGCTCAGTAGACCTCCAGGGCACCTACTACCATAATAAGATACACAGATGCTCCATGAGGTATGTATGCTTCTGTCTAGGAGCCAGTCACTGTCAGTTCAGAGCCCTGTCCTTTGGTTTCACTAGAGCCCCAAGGGTGTTCATGTGCATGGCAGTGGTTGCAGCTGACCTGAGACTGCACAGATTTAGAGTATTTACTTACCTAGATGACTGGCTCCTTTATGCATCCACAAAGCCTCTACTGATTCCAGTCATGGATTACTTGCTCCATCTGTCTCTTCATCTGGGCATCACAATGAGCTATGCCAAATATCAACTCTTCCCTACTCAAGCCCTGGAATTCATCAGTGCCCGTCTAGATACGGTAACACAAATTGCAAGTTTACCACAGACAGCCTTACATATTCTTTCTCTTTTCTTCCCCTCCAGTCAGGCTAGTGCTGCAGCTCCTAATATCAGTGGCATTCTCAGTTGTGCTTGTAAGATTTTGCATGATGGTTCTGCAATGGACCCTTGTGGTACTATGGTTAATTAGGCACCATCCTCCAGTGGCATCTGTTCGGCTTAAAAGTATTTGCAAACAACACACAACCTAGTGGATTCATGCAGGAGAAGTTTCTCTTGGTTGCCCTTTTGTTCTTCCTTTGCCCAAGGCCACAGTGACAATGAATGCCTCCCAGTTAGGGTGGGGAGGCTTTACTTGGGAAGGGCAGTCTAAGGCATGTGATCTGAAAAGCCAATCTTCACATCAGTATCGTAGAAATGAGAGCAATCTTATAGGTGTTGCAGCGTTTCAAGATGTTCTCCCTCTACCCTCTAGGGATGATTGCTATTCAGATGTACAAACATGATGGTAGTGTGATACATCAACAAATGGGGGGGGGATCTGGTCTTATCTATTATATTGAGAAGCAGTGAAATTGTGGGAATGGACAATATTTTACAGCCTCTTTCTACCGGCATGCATTTTTTGGCAAAGTCTGAAGTACTAGCAAACAAACTGAGCAGGACCATTTTGCTTTCACGAGTGGTCTCTCACTCATAGTGGCAGAAATATTTTTTTTGCCAGTGGGGCCAACTGTACTGTGACCTCTTTGCTTCTCCTCTCAAGTCCAAGTGCAGCAGTTACTTTGCCCTGATCCCTCCAGAGGGGATGTCACTGAGAAGATACTCTGATTCAATGATTGGTCCCCTGGTTTTCTATATGCCCCCATCTTATCCCCATGTTTCTCCAAAGAGCATTTCAGTGGAAGGACCCCACTCCTACATGGGACTTACATTTCTTCAACTATGACCCAGCCTCCCTTCGAGCCTCCAGGCTAGGCAGAATTAAAGTTTTTGTCATGGAAAATTCGTTCCTGGTTGCCATTACATCAACTAGACAGGTATCAGGACTCCAGGCACTTTCTTCCCAGCCACCATACCTAAGTTTTCATAAGGTCAGATAATCCCGAAGGTTGTGCCAGAGACAAATATTAACCAGTCAGTCTACCCATTTTCTTTACAAATTTTTCCAACAAGGGAGAATACATGCTACAGCTGTTGGATGTTCATAGACCACTTCGATTCTATATTCACAGAACTAAAGATTTCAGAAAATCACAATAGTTGTTTGTTTCCTTTTCCAAGGCTAAATTGGGCAAAGCGGTATCTAAAGTAACCTTGGCTAGATAGCTTACTGACTGCATTGCTTTTGTCTACAAGAGTAACGAATTGTCATTGCCCAAACAGCCTAAGGCCCACTCCACCAGATCTATGGTCCTATCATCTGCTTATTGGTCCAGAGCTTCTATAGATGGCATTTGTGCAGCTTGCTTACATGGTCCAGTGCTCATACCTTTATAACTCATTACAGATTGGACATCCCAGGAACAGGGCAACATTTGTCTCAACTGTACTGTGAAATATCCTTCCTTGAAGGCCACCCAGGGTCACTGTAATTTACTACAGATTAAGAATTTTCCACAGATATAATAGCACTGAATTCATTGTACTGCATCCAGTCTTATTGGCCACTTGTTAAAGTGTCTTACCCAGTCCCGAGACAGGAGTTCATTAACTTGTGTGTGTTAGTTAACTTAAATTCTTTTTGTTGTTTTTTCTCTCGCCCTTTCTCTGCCCTTATAGCTTCAAGCATAGTCTCCGTTACCATTCAGTGACACTATTCAACAGATAAGTCCAGAGTTTTTATCTGTTTGCCCATTCAAGTCTTGTGAATATTTGTAACCTCCTTTGCAGTTTCCTGAATGCTTTCCACTAGCTGGCTGTCAGTTACCTTGGACACCCATGGTGACTTTTTCTGAACTTTGTGTCTTGGTCTTACAAATATGGAATAAAGTTTCTGGATTCTAAACCCGTCTCCCTTACAGTTGATCAACAGTTATCCAGAAATCTTCCGGCTGCCTTTGATTTTCAGGAGGTTCCCATCCCTTAAAAAAATAAATAAATCTTCCTCTGGGTCTAAGAAGATCTTTGTTTCAGCAGCCACATAGGTAAGTACTAGGCTATCTGCCCAAGGGCATTTGTAAGCCTAGCCAGAATGTGTTGGCTTTTGCCACCCCCTTAGATTAGTTCCCTGTGCCTCTGTCCAGCAGAGCCATCATTTCCCTGCGCCACTGTCCAGCAGAGCCATTAGTTCCCTGCTCCACTGTCCAGCAGAGCCAGTGCAGTGATCCCCGGGGTAAATTTTCTGTTTCCCATCCACCCGTCAAGGTTTCTCTTGAAGAGTGTTAGTGAGGGGCTCTGCCTGATGTATATTGGAATCCTGTTCCAAAGCATGGGGAGTCTCTGGGATAGGAATCTATTCCTCCAGCATGTCCTATTTATTGTTGTGGTGAGGTTTATATCTCTAGAGCGTGTGGCTCTCTGGGATTTGTTTTTTTAGGTGGAGCATGTCCATCAATTCTGGGTTGGACATGGCCTTGTATGTCAGGTAGAGATCACCTCTGAGTAAGCAGTATGCAACCGAGTACAGCTGGAGTTTCTTGAGTTGGGCTGCATAGGGCATCTGTTTGAGGCCAGTAATCCTCTTGGTGAGGTACTTTTGTGGCCTTTCCAGCTGTTGCAGGTGTCTTGTAAGGTGCATCCCAAATGGGGCGTTGTATTCTATGATGGGTCTAATGAGTGATGAGTAGAGAAGCACAATAGCCTCTTTTGTTCTAGATGCGAACCCTTTTGTGATTAGGTGGGCCACATAGAAGGATTTTGTAACCACCTTGGCAATATGATTATCAAAGGAGAGATTGCTATCTACTTGGGTCCCCAGATCCCTTATTGCATTTTCTGTATTTAGGGGACTACCACCTATGTGGTAGTTTACGGGTACTTTGTTTTTTCCAAAGGGGATGACTATGCACTTTTTGACATTTAGCTTGAGGCCATGATTTTGACACCAGGTATCCATCTCAGTGAGACCCATCTGGAGGGTGGCTGTATCAGCCGGCGATTCAATTATGGCTGCTAGTTTGCAGTCGTCTATGGTCAGCCATAGTCCTCCTATGCTTGCCTGTACCTCTGAGAAGTATATACCGAACAGGAGGGGTCCTAGGACTGAGCCCTGGGGGACGCCACTTCTAACCGGTTTAGAGTCGGACATAGAGCCTGCAACTCTCACCATGTGGGTTCTATCCATGAGCCAGTTGGCAACCCATCTCATGACTTAGGGGTTTATGTTCAAGCTGGTGAGCTTGTCTATAATACTAGAATGGGGAGTGGTGTCAAAAGCCTTTGCAAGGTCTAGGTAGGCTGTGTGGACCTCCTTTCCCTAGTCTAATGCCTTGGTAACCATCTCAAAGAAATCCACCAGGTTTAGGAGGCATGATCTGCCCTTAACAAAACCAAACTGGGTAGGGTCCAAGGTTTGGAGGTTCTCAATGTCTCTGTTAATGAGTTCCATGATGATGCGTTCCATAGCCTTGCAGACCAGGCTAGTCAGGCTTATAGGGCGATAGTTCCCGGGGTCCGTTGTGGCTCCATCTTTGTGGAGCGGGATAACTTTTGCTGTGCGCCACTCTGTGGGTACGTAGCCTGTAGAGAGGCTGAGTTTGAACTGTGTTTAGGTGAGGGGTTAGATCATTTTGGAGCCCTTGTAAGA
This sequence comes from Protopterus annectens, assembly GCF_019279795.1. Lineage (NCBI taxonomy): Eukaryota > Metazoa > Chordata > Ceratodontiformes > Protopteridae > Protopterus > Protopterus annectens. The sequence goes on from NC_056729.1 coordinate 777,657,149, forward strand.
CACAGCCTGGGACCCTGTCCGGTTCCACTGAAGCTGTGTTTTTGGCTTTGGATAGGGCTGTTTTAACCTGTGTGTTCTGGTGATTGACGGGGCCCTACATTCTTCTGGTATGGTTATGGGCCCTTTAGGGGGTGAGAGGGGGGTAAAGTTTGCACTAAACTTGTCTGCCAGAATGTTTGCAATATCAGTCTGTTCAGTGTATTTTGTGCCATTCTGCACTAACTCAGAGCAGATCTGAGTTTCCACTTAGGTTCTTGACATAGCTAAAGAACGCTTTGTGGTTATCTTTGGAGTCATTGGCAATTTTTCTTTCGAAACCTGCCTCGGATGATTTAATGAGGGATCGTAGTTTCTTACGGATACTGATCAGGGATGTCTTTCCTTCTTGGGATTTTACTCTTTTCTGTACTAGTTTCCTCCTTTTTTTGTATAGCTTGTTTATGGCAGGGGTCCACCAGACTTGGTTTATTTTTCTTGAAGGAGTGAGTCTTGGTTTTACTTGGGATAGCACGGTCCATGCATTCCTGCAGATGCTCATAGAGTGCATTTGTAAAGGTTTCAGCAGCTTGGACAGCATTATCCTTCAGCATGGGGGCTGTGAACCTTTCCACCTCGGTCTTAAGTACCGTGAAGTTTGCTTTTGAAAAGTTTTTCATGGTGGTTTCCTTGATTTGGGGTGGGGGCGGAATGTGGATATCCAGAGTGATTAGTCTATGGTCTGATCTAACCAGCAGGGGGGCTGACCTCCGGTGTGGAACACCGGTCACCCATGTTGGTGATGACCAGGTCCAATATGTTGTTCCCTCTGGTGGGGGTGTTGACCAGTTGATCCAGGGCATTCAAGTTTATAAATTCTAGGAAGCGTTGGGCAAGGGAGTTAGTACTTGAGTAGTTCTCCCAGTTTATGTTTGGGTAATTGAAATCACCCAGTATTGAGGTGTTTGGTAGGACCTTCATATTTCCCAGTGTCTCCAGAAATGCGGAATGGGGGTCCTGGGCCATGGTGGGTGATCTGTAGCAAGCTACAATTTGGATTGCAGTTTTGCCCATTGTTAGTTGCACATGGATGATCTCTGATGCATTGTGCTGCACCATTAACCTGGAGGTGTGGGTATCCTTGATGATGAATATGGGTACACCCCCGCCTTTTGTGTTTCGGTCCTGGTTCTGTGGCCGAAAGGTATGGTATGAGTTATAGCCTAGTAGTGCTGGGGTGCTCTCAGGAGCCGTAAACCAGGTTTCTGTTACTGCACAGATGTCCATGTTCTCCATACTGAGGAGTGTCTCGAGTACGTGCATTTTGAGGTTTAGACTTCTGACGTTGAGTAGCATTACTCTCAGTTTTTGGTTACTTGTGCTATTTATGGTGGTGGGTTTGTCTTTTGAGCCTTGCCTAAAAAAGGCACTATGGAGGCGGCAAGAGCCTTGGCCAGTATTCAAAAGCCTAAGGGTGACAGGTGCAAGCCATCTCTTGTGAAGCAACGTGGCTTGTCGAGCATGTCATCCCAGGCGGACAGATAGTGGATCCCCTTTGAATGACACCAGAAACTTAGCCAAGTGTTGAAATTGATAATTTTTTCTTTATACTGTGGCATCATTCTTGGTGAGGGCAGGATGCTACTCAGGGTCAGGGTCATACCGGCCTGGGCTACATGATCAGAGAGCTCTTCTTTTCATGTAGTCCATAGACTTTAAGAAAAGCTGGATAAACTGTCCTGCACATTAGCTTCTTCTGGTGCATTCCTTGATAGTCGCAATGAATCCTTTTATCTTGTGCCTAGTCACACTGGAGAAGTCAATATCAAATACCTTGTAATCCCCTATTTTATAGACTCCTACCAGCTTCCAAAGCTTGTTTTGCAGTTTTTTTTTCTGTGAATAGGTCTCCATTTTCACCAGCAAATGCCAAGGGTCTCTGGATTGTTACACTGGTACCTGGGATAAAAACTCCAAAGGGCTTTTTGGATTCTGATCTCTTCTTTAGTGCAGCCCAGACCAGCAGGCAGTATTGGCATTGCATGAACCCAATACAGTCCTTGCCATCCATCCACTCTGGTATTTGTGACATGAAGGTTCTTCCTCTCAGTCCCGTTTTCTCTATTTACTCTTTTCCACTAGAACTCAAGTTTGGTTTCTAGCTCTGTAACTTCTTCCGTCAGTTGATTACTTCATCACAGTACAGTTTAATAGCCTATCACATGATTCTATGCTCTCAACATTTTGCAATGCATATTTAGACCAGCGGTGGTGGTGCTGCGGTAGCGTTGTCGCCTCACAGTAAGAAGCTGTCCGGTTCGATTCTTAGCTAGAGCGTCTTCTGCGTGCAGACATGCGTGAATAGGCGTACCTTCGTTGAAGGTTGTGCGTCAGGGCTGGTAACTAGGCACATAAAAATCAACTACTAATCATTAGCGGACCAGAGTTCCGCTGTGGCGACCCCTAACCGGGAAAAAGCCAAAAGACACAACATTTATTTTTAAAGAAAATTTGAATTTTTATCCCAGTCTCTCATGGTCAAATCAGTACTGTGCATTTACTTTCTAAAAAAATAAACACCTCACCATTTGTATCAGTTAATTTTGATTGCAGTTTAGGAGATCCGTCCGCTATGTCTCATCACTGTTAAGAGAAATTTAAAAATGTAATACAGATTAATGGGGAAATAACATGCCCAGAAATGACACTTTGTCAATGCCAAGTCTTCAGTCCTTAAGTATTCCTGAAATCTAATATGTTTGTGGCCATGTCTCCATTTGAACAAAAAGAGGAAATAAATCTGCTTGCCATTTTTTTCTGTAAGCTTCCATCTGCTTCTGCTAACTTTCTGCTCCTTGTGCCTCCACTGTGCTTTACCACTTCATAATTGACAGCTTAGCCTCCTCCAGCTTCAGGAAAGTTTCTGTACCTTTGGTTGGGAGATAACCGTGACAACTCCATCTTATTCACTTTATTTTGCCACTGAAGTCCTGTTTACAATAAATATGAGCCCACTTTATCACGCAGCTTTCTTCCAGGCTGACATAAAACTGATAGAGCACTCTGTTTTTGTGCAAAAGTTGCAAAGTAGGTGAAAATTTACTAAGGCTGAAGCAGGTTATCACATGTTCCTGGAATGAAAACTTTTTTTTCAATCATTAGACCCTGCTCTGGAATTGACCGAAGATGCATTCTTTCGAATGCGTCTTGGTCGAACTTGAAAAGCCGAAAAGGCAAAATGACGAAGCGGCATATAAGCAAATTCTTCCCCTGGGAAAGAAATCGCTTGGCTGTGTCCGTTACTTTGCCATTTTCGTCACTGTATTGCAGTCTTGGAGTTGGTATATTTAAGTAGGGGGATGTGTGGTGGGCAAAGGCCCCCACTTTGTTTTAAGTGGTTTTTTTTTTTTTTTTTTTTTTTGGAACAGTGCCCCCCCCTTGGAAAAAAATTGCTATTCTAAGCATTCGAGTTTGTAAGCTTTCGCTTACATGGGGTCGATAAATCATCATTCGCTTTTCTAAGGGTTGATGATTTAATATAGACCTATATATATATATATATATATATATATATATATATATATATATATATAAAGTGTGTATGTATGTATACATACATGTGTCTCTCTCTCTCTTATATATATATATATATATATATATATATATATATATATATATATATACACACATAGACATGCATACTGTATATGTGTGTATATGTACATACATACTGTGAATGTGTGTGTGTGTGTGTATATATATATATATATATATATATATATATATATGTGTATATACACACCCACACACACACCCACATATATGCGCACACACACACATACGTATATATACACACACACACACACACACACACACACACACACACACACACACATTTTTCTTCTGCTGCTGTCCTCCAGTTCAACCAGGCAGGATTCCAATATTTCCAGTTTGACCTGGTTATCAATTGTGTGGGTCTGGATTTACCTGGCGTTCCTTTTGTACTTACTCACAGCATCTGAATTTACAATGTTTGTTCACATTCTTTTAATCCCTCCTTCCTTGTCCAGCTTATTTTCCATTCTCAATAATTAATCCAAGATTTGCCTCACTGTAGTAAATTCACATAGTGTTTGCAGTTGCTGTAAGTGCATGCTGGTTTCTGAAACTTTCTCTATTCCTGATTTACATGGTTTAAATTGGTAAGAAGTAACTGACTTTTCCCCCCCGGCCCTCCTTGTTGAGGTACAGCCACTTTGGACATGACAACATGCCACCAGTGATATGCAAGAAAAATATAGGGGCACACACACAGGTTTCTAATTTAAAAATTAATGTTGTGGGGGAGCTCAATGACTGCCAACTGTGTATGTCTGGAAGTCCTAAAATCAACAACAGCTTCACGCAATTAGAAGCAGTAAATGTTTTCTTCTTTGCAAAGATGATCTTGGCTGCAAAATCAGTTAACAGCCTGACTTAGCTTTACCATTTGATTTGAGGCAGCAGGTTCTCCCTAGATGATGGTAATGCCTTACAGGAGATTTTTCATAGGCTCATAGGTATGTACTAGGCTAACAGCCATAGGGGCCTTTTTAAACCTAGCCATGTATAAGAAATCTCTGACAAGTTCTGGTTCCTTCAATAAGTGTAAGCAAGGGATTGGGAGATGAAACATTTCCAAGGAGGAGCCTGGGAGATTAACCATTTACAGGCTACCTGTGTCAGTTACAGACATAGGTGCCAAATCAGGCATGAATTTCCTGTTCCCCATCCAGTTGTCCAAGTTACACTTGAATTGGGTTAGGGAGGAATGAGGATGCATACCTGTCTCTCCAGCAGGTCCTGTCTATATCACAGGCAAGCTTTTAGTCTTTAGAACAGTTAATTCTTGTGCTATTTGTTTTACAGATATGCAGGAGGTCCATCAAGGTGGGGTTTGTCAATACGCTGTATGCCAGGTATAGATTTCCCCTCAGCAGCCTTTAGGAGACTGAATACAGGCATTGGACCTTGTGGCGGACTGCATAGGATATGTTACTTAATCCCTGTATTGGTTTAGAATGGAACCTCTGTGGACATTCCAACTGTTGGATATGCCTGGTTTGATATATACCAGTGGGGGCATTGTATTCAATGATAGGTCTACTGAATGCCGAATACAGTGGAACAATGACCTCCTTGGACCTAGGTGCCATACCATTGTTTATAAGTTGAACAACAACATAGAATGACTTCCTGACTACTGTAGACATGTGATTGTTAAAGTCTATATTACTGTCTGTGTGTTCCCCCCATGTTCCTGACTGCAGTGTCAGTTGTTAGGGATTTGTTGTCAATATGATAGTTACCAGGGGGTGGACTTCCATAGGATACTATTATGCATTTCATGGCATGTAGATTTAGTCCATGGCTCTGACACCAGTTGTTTCTTGTTTAATGAAAAAAAATATATATATATCTATGTTAAGTTGTCTATCTCGCCTTCATTCTTGCTGGATGGGTTCGGAGCCGACCTCGGCTCCGACTCGGCCACTCTAAAAGCTCGAGAGTTGGTTCCACCGGCTCGAGGCTCCCCATATATCCCACAATGCTAGGCGAGAGTTACCTCAGATCTCGTTTGCCGCTACAGCTTCGAGGTTGGTTGTTTCTACCGGTTCCTGGTGAGTACTATTTTTCTTGTGAAAATTATTCTTTAAAACCCCTTTAAGTTAATATTTTTACTTAGTTAGTGTAGGTTAGAAAACTTTTATTCCCTACCCAAAATAATTTCCGTTTCTTTCCCCAAGAACCCTTGGTTCTTCCCTTGGGCCTATAGGCCTTCCCTTCCCTAGTGGAGTGTGTGTGTTTATTGTAGTTTATTGTAGTTTTAAATTACTAGTATTACTACTAATTTTATTGTGTTAACCTGACAGGATATAACTTGTGTGTTTGTGTGCGTGTTTGTGTACACCTGTCAGACAAAAATGTCTAAAGAAGCAAAGGTCTCCGGATTCAAGAAGTGTGATGCGTGCTGTCAGAAAATGTCTCTGACAGACGCCACACTTCTTGTGTCTATTGTCTGGGGCCTTTGCACCTGCAGGACTCCTGTGCTGTGTGCCATGGCTTCAGCCCCAGGGTCCTGCAGGAAAGAAAAAATAAATTAATTCTTAGAGGCTTACTGAAGCCAGAGGATTCCCTGTCTGTTTCAACAGGGAAGCCCTCTAAGGCATCTAGGTCTTCGGCTCCGCATCTGAGCCGAGACCTCAGGTTCCTCAACCTTGCCTTTATCGGCTCCGCTGGAGCCGATAAGTCTCAGTCCACAGTTTCTGTGGCTCCGGCTCCGCCGGAGCCGAGGTTATAGTTCCGTGTCGGCTCCGACCAGACCTTCGGAGCCGACAACTAGGAAGGGGTCCACGTCACCATCTCTTGGCTCCGCTTCATTCGGCTCCAGGATCTCCCCTGCTGTCTGAACGGAGCCAAAGGTCTCACTCCTCTAGGTCATCGAGGCTGTCAGATCATGACCTTCAGAGGGTAGTGAGTCGACTACTTAAGTCCGAGGCACTGGCCCAGATGCTTCAGAGCCCGACTCATCAGTCGATGCCTGCCCCGGTCCATCAACATTTTCCTCCTTCGACTCTCTTGAGTTCGGAGCCGGGTCATGTCGGAACCGAGACTGTGATAGAGTCGGAGCCGATACAATTGTCTTCGGCTCCGTTGTCGGCTCCGTTTTCTTCTTTGGAAGAATCTCGGCGCCGGACTTCCCTCGTCGGCTCCGAGGGGTGAGTGGCATCGGACCCTTGTCCGACCCTCCCTCTCGGGCTTGGCGCTGGTGAGTGCGGCTCCGACATCGGCCTCGAGCCATCACTGTCGGTGCCGAGGGGGTTCTTAGCTCCTCGAGCGGGACCTCTGGCTCTGCCTGACAGGGGTGCATTCGAGGTCATGCGGAGTGTGTTAGAGCCTGGCTCTACTCCACAGTCGGCTCCGCCCCTCCCTCTATGGTGCCTCAGGGTAAGTCGACTCACTCCCTCATCCCGGACCGCAGAGAGCCAGCTCCTCAGGAGCCCCTGTGGGATTTCATCCTCTTCCGAGGCCTCTCCTGATTTGGCAGAAGAGCCCCTCGGAAGAGGAAGTGTAAGAGGAAACACATTGACTCACCTGAGTCCATCACGCCAGACACAGATTTGGATGATTCTGAGGGTTCCCCGTTCCCCTTCTGAAGATGTCTCATTTGCAGACATTCTGGAGATCCTGAAACAGAGGGGAAATTGGCCAGCCCTCAACCCTTCGGAGGACGAATCTGTGTATCTTGAGGCGTTTGGCTCTCGCCCTTCCACCTCCTGGGTGTCCCTCCCTCGACCCCTCATGCAGGTGGTTGCTAAGAAGGCATGGACGGCTCCTGATTCAGTGGACCCCACTCCCAGGAGACCCTCTAAGTTCATCACAGCTCCTGCAGACAAGCAATTTTAACAAAAGGAGTTTCTGTGGATGCTATGGTGGTAGCTGCTGCCACAAAGAAGGAACTGGCTGATCCTTCAGTACCTGTCCATCCACCTAACAAGGAATCTAGGTCCATGGATAGGTACGGAAGCGGATGTTCTCCTCAGTGACATTTACCATGCGCTCGCTGAACTACCTGTGCCTTTTCACTCGCCTGCAAAGGGACTTGATCAAGGAAGCGAGTGAAATGTTAAAGGATCCTACAGCTGCGGGTTTCCAAGACAAGATGAACACGCAGCTGGCTACCCTTAATTCCATATCCAACTCCTCCATGCCTCCTTTCTTACGCGGCTGATGGAGCGAGCAGAGCCGCAGGGACAGGTGTGGCCTTACGTAGGCACGCCTGGATGCGGCTATGCAATTTTATGGACCCTTTCAAGACGTCTTTCACGAACTCCCTTTGATGGATCATCTCTTTGGTCCTCAAGTGAAAGAAACCCTGACTAGGTGCGAGACTGATGGCAAGACCCTTTCTGCCATCGGAGTCCGTTTTCGACTCCTTCCAGGCCTTACCCCAAAGGCCAGAAGGGTGGAAAGATGTGGTTCCGTAAACAATCTCAAGGGACTTCGCCTGACGACAGAGTCGCTTTCCTACCAAAGGCAGAGGTGGGAATAACAATGGTAGACGCCGCCTAGGGGCAGGGGTCCGCAGAACCAGGGCAATCGGGAAGCCTTCCTGACAAGCCCTTTCAGCATCCCTGAGGTGTTGCCTGACTGCCCATCTTCGGAGGCAGTCGGGGAAGATTGTCACTGTACCCAGAAGCCTGGCTATCCCTGACTCAAGACAAATGGGTACAGTCCATCATTTCAAGGCTATTCTATCCCCTTTCTTCGCTTTCCAAATCAGTCAAAAATCCCTTCCAGATGTTCCACCCGCTCAAAGGGATCTAGCAGCTTTGGAAATTTCAAAACTGCTTGCAAAAGAGCAATTCAGCCAGTGCCAGCAGACCAACAAGGATCCGGAATCTACTCAAGGTTCTTTTTAGTTCCAAAGAAAACAGGGACTGGAGACCGATATTGGATCTCAGTGTCTTGAACAAATCAGTCAAGAAAACAAGATTTCGGATGGTCACGCTGCAATCCATCCTTCCCCTTTGGGCAAAGGAAACTGGATGTGCTCTGTAGACCTTCGGGATGCGTACTATCACATAAAATGAACAGACGCCCAGAAGATTCCTCCGCTTCAGGCTGGGAACCAGTCATTTTCAGTTCAGGGCCCTGCCCTTTGGTCTCACCACTGCCCCGGTGTTTACCAAATGCATGGCAGTGGTAGCTTCTCACCTGAGACGACAAGGATTCCAGGTGTTTCCATATTTGGACGACTGGCTCCTCACAGCTGCCACCAAGCATCTCCTTCTGATGGCCAGAGATTATACTTTTCGCTTGTCAAAACTGGGTATTTCAATAAATTGCGAAAAGTCTGTTTTGTCGCCTTGTCGTACTATTACCTACATAGGCGCAAATCTAGATACTATAAACATGTCTGCAAGGCTAACACACCAAAGGATATCAGACATTCACAAATTGGTATCACTCCTTCTCAACAACAGAATCAAAGCCAGGTTAGTTCTAAAGGTGTTGGGAATTATGGCAGCGGCCATACCTCTCCTTCCATTAGCCAGATACCACATGCGGATCCTTCAGTGGATGCTTTTTACTCAGTGGTCATACCAGGAACTTCCAATGTCTCACACCATTGTGATCACGCAGGCGTGCAAAAAGCATCTCATGTGGTGGATGTCTTCCCCCCAGCTCCTGTCGGGAAGACCCTTTGTTCCACCTCCTCCGGTTGCTACACTGACAACGGATGCCTCCCTGATCGGGTGGGGGGGGGCATTATCAGGGCAGGACAGTCCAGGGCACATGGCAACCAAACGAATGCCACTTGCACATAAATGTTCTGGAGATGAGAGCAGTGCTTTTAGCGTTGCAAGCCCTTCAAGACTCTCTTCCCTTGGGAACAATTGCAGTCCAGACAGACAATATGTCTGTAGTGTGGTACATCAACAAACAAGGCGGAACCAGATCATACCCCCTGTGTCGAGAAGCACTCAGACTGTGGCAATGGGCGATTTCTTCTCAGCGTTTTCTGATAGCAACGCACATCCCCGGAAGTCCAATCATATTATGGACAAGTTGAGCAGAGCTATTCTCATGCCTCACGAGTGGTCTCTGAAAGACTCTGTAGTGAGAGAAATTTTTCTCAAGTGGGGTCAGCCTTGCTGCGATCTTTTTGCTACTCCCCAAAACAGCAAGTGCAGAGAATATTTCACTCTGTTCCCTTTACCAGGCCAACCCAGCAGAGACGCTCTAGTCCAAGTTTGGCCCCGGGACTTCTGTATGCATTCCTCCTTTCCCACTGATCTCTCAAGTAATTCAGAAAGCTATCGCTCAGAAGGCCTCCTTGATCCTCATTGCTCCTTACTGGCCTCGACAAGTGTGGTTCCCCTTTCTACATCGCTTTCTCTTGAGCGACCGTGGAATCTGGACCTAGTTCCAGATCTCTTGATCCATCAGTCGGGTCAGTTTCATCGCTCCCTCCCCTCTCTGAACCTCACTGCTTGGTTCCTCCAGTTCCAACCGTAGCCAGGCTTCCTCAATTGTCTCACTCTGTTAGAGATATATTGATAGCTTCCCATAAATCTTCCACCCGAAAGATTTATTTGAGTAAGTGGAAACGCTTCTCATACTGGGCACAAGGAAAGGACATAGATCCTTTCACCGCTTCCATCCAACTAGTCCTTGATTTTCTAGCTGAACTCTTCCATGCAGGTTCATCTCCATCTACACTTAAGGTTCAATTGGCAGCTATTTCTAACTTCCATGTGGGTATTTCTGAATCTGCCCTAATGTCCCACAAACTTTGCAAAGCCTTTTTGAAAGGAGTTTTTCTTCTCAGACCTCCTATAAGAAATCCTCCTTCTCCTTGGGACCTAAATTTAGTTCTTGCTTCTTTGATTCTTTCCCCTTTCGAACCTGCAGCTTCCTGTTCCTTGAAATTGTTATCATGGAAAACTCTTTTTCTGGTAGCTATTACATCAGCTAGAAGAGTTTCAGGGCTTCAAGCACTCAGTTGTCGTCCTCCTTATCTTTTGTTTCATAAGGACAGAGTATCCTTACGAACTAACCCATCCTTTTTGCCTAAGGTGGTCTCGACATCAAATCTAAACCAAAGCATTGACCTCCCTGTCTTTTTTCCAGAATATTCCAATAGGTCTGAACAAAAATTACACTGCCTGGATGTTCATCGTCAATTGAGGTACTACTTGGATAGAACAAAACAATTCAGAAAATCTGATCAGCTGTTTGTCTCCTATACGGAAAGCAGAAAGGGACTTTCAGTTTCAAAGGTATCATTATCCAGATGGCTAACATCTTTGATTTCCCTGGTATATGAAATTAGACAACAAAAATTGCCTAATAAACCTAAAGCCCATTCCACCAGAGCTTTGGCTACTTCTTTAGCCTTCCAAGACAGACTGCCTATTGACACCATTTGTGCAGCGGCTACTTGGGCTACTCCTCACACTTTTATTTCTCATTATAAGTTGGATTTAGCTTCTAGGCATAGAGCTAATTTTGGTTCCACTGTTCTCAGGAGTCTGTTCCGTTAGGCCACCCGGGACAAGGTGCTAGGACGCGTCCCATCCAGCAAGAATGAAGAGATAGACAACTTAACATATAGAAGTTATGTTCTTACCATAACGTTCCATGTTAGTTGTCTTCTTCTCGCCTTCTTCTTGCGTCCCACCCTCCTTCCCCCTGGCCTGGACAGACCTAGAGGAGTTGTGATCGTGACCTCTCTTTCTACCACCTCTTTCTTAGACATATGCTGTTGTGCATATTTCCTGGATCAGGATGTAGGTCACCCTTCTTCTTCCTGTTATTAGAGGTGGACTCTGTTTTAGAATGATTCTGTTACTATTATAAGCTGGGGTTAGCTTACAAACGAGATCTGAGGTAACTCTCGCCTAGCATTGTGGGATATAAGGGGAGCCTCGAGCCGGTGGAACCAACTCTCGAGCTTTTAGAGTGGCCGAGTCGGAGCCGAGGTCGGTTCCGAACCCATCCAGCAAGAAGAAGGCGAGAAGAAGACAACTAACATGGAACGTTATGGTAAGAACATAACTTCTATTTATTAAATTATCACATGACATAGGCAATCGTACATTTATATAAATGAAAACAAACCATATTGACATAATTTTAGTTGCAAACACTACACATCACTTCATAGCTCATTCAAATCCTGCCTTCTTTTAAAACCTCATTCCTTATCTACATGATTTGTTCCCACAATTTCCATTTTATTGTTCTATGTAATTTGCTCCTACCCTTTTCTAAAGATCCCAGTTCCAGTTGTTTTCTCTGTTACTATATTCACTACTTCTAGTACAGTTGGTTTAGACTTGCATTTCCATTTTCTAGCAATTGCTTTTTTGGCAGCCACCATAATTAGGCTCATCAAGGCCTTACCATGTCTATTGATTCTATATTATAGCTCAGAAAATAGTTTCCTTAGTCATACCAATTTGTTCACCCAGTATTTCTGATGGAGTAGTCTGCCGGGAATTTTTCAAGTCTGCCAACTCATTGCACTTCCATAAAATAAGTTCCCAATTACCTCTTTCTTCCCCATCACACCTTCAACATTTGCTGTCTACCTGAGGAAAAATTATTTGGAGTCTACTTGGAGTATAAAAATGCCATCTAAACACTTTCAAGCAAAGATCCTAAATCTTTTAGACTTTGCATATTTGGTAGATATACTTATACTCCCCCTGTTGTTTCTTTGTGAATTGCTTATCCAACCTCTCTTCCCAATCCTTTCTGCCCTCACCTGATTGAGTCTTATAGTTTTGTTTGTGTCTTTCGGCTTTTCCTGGGTAGGGGTTGCCACAGCGGAACTCCAGTCCGCTAATGATTGGTAGTTGATTTTTACGTGTCGAGTTACCAGCCCCTGACACACAACCTTCAACGAAGGTACGCCCATTCACGCATATCTCCACACAGAAGACGCTGTAGCTGAGAGTCGAACCGGACAGCGTCTTACTGTGAGGTGACAACGCTACTGCAGATTGAGTCTTATAGTTATTGTGCAATATTTTATATGCTGTACCAATTATTCCTTTTTTAACAGCAGCTTCTATTCTAGATTCAACTAAAAACTTTACCAGTGCTGGTCTTTTGCTTAGGCTCCCCCTATTTATTTCTGCTTGCCTATACTCTGATAATCAATCCTTGATAGGGAAGGCAGTCTCTAGCTTGCAGTCCAAATAAGTTCTTAGCCTCTTCCCATTCTTTTACCTTTCCCTCTCTAATTATTTGCCAAAAATACCTTGGTCCTTTTGCCAGTTTCTCCAATAAATTCCTGCCTCTTCTTACCAGTTGTTTGTATCCCTAATCGCAGTCATCCCGTTCAGCAGAATCTCCTTTATCCATTTCTATATTGGCTTAGTTCTTAGAATACTTTATGCTACTTTATGAATATAATATTCTCTGTGGTTGTTATTCTCCTTAAGGATCTGCATACAAAATCCCAGTCTCTCCTTGTTTCTTGAGCTTTCCTCTTTGAATTATAGGTTTCTGCTTGTGCTATGTATAAGAGCCTTAACTGTTTAGCTTGGAAATACTATTTTTTATTTATTTTTATTTATTTTACATTTGTTAACCGGGGGTGTCTTACTGAGCCAAAAAGGCTCTTTTTCAGCAGATGCCCGGGGAGAAAAGCTCCACAAAGAAAAATTACAGATACATTTAGTTAGACATGATCAGTATACACACAAATTACAAAAGACATGTTTTTACAGTGGTATGCGGCACATCAACAGTTACAGTGGAGAGAACAAACAAAAAAATATTAATTTAAAAATAAAGGTAATAGATTTGTGGTGTACAGTTGAAATTTAGATCATAGGTAGAATACATACATAGTACACAGGTACAGTACATACATTGTAGATTACCCTGTACCCCTTCAAATCAAGTAATCCCAGACCACCTTGTTCTATTGGAAGAATCAGCTTATCCCACTTAACTCTTACCAGCTTTCTCTCCCAGATAAAATCCTTCAGATCTTTATTAATTGATATCCACAGCTTCTCCTCTGGTTGATAAAAATATACCTGATGTGTATAAAACTAATTGGACTAAAAACATTTTAACTGCTTGTATCTTGCTATCCATAAAACAGATACTCAGTTTGTCTATTATCTTTTGTTTAGGGTCTTCCCACATATCCTTAGCTGCCACACCAGAATCCTTTTTAATCCATATTCCTAAGTACTGCATTTTATCATATCCCCATAAATATGAATATTGCTGAAACAATTCGTTTGTGGGTACATCGTTTACAGTTACTGCCTTTGTTTTAGCTTTATTAAATTTGTGTCCCAAAAATATTTGAAATGGTCTCAAAATGTTCCACAAAACTGAAATGTCCTTTTCTAGTTCTATCTGCAAATACAGCAAACTTTTCTTGACTACCATACCAATTATATCCTTGAATTTGTGAGTCCCTTATTTTCTTTGCTAGTGATTCAAAGTATAATGCAAATAACAAAGGGGAAAGAGGACACCCCTACCTGGTTCTTCTGGTCAAACAGAAATTATCTGAGAGGAATTTGCCCACTAATTTTCAACTCCAGTCTCTCACATATATTGCTAATCAAAAAATGTTATGATTAAAATAAAAATTTCAGTGAATGCAAATGTTTCCATTACCCTACTCATAAACTCCCAACTTACTTTGTGAAATGCTTTCTCTGCATTAAGACTTACCAAAAGCAGTGATATTTTCCTACATACTGCTTCCCTCTGGATCATGTGTTCTGTTAATGTTGTCAAATGTTTGCCTCCCCTCCACAAAACCACATTGATACATAGCTATCAATTTTGGCATCACCTTTGCCATTGTTTTAGCCATTGTAGATGCACACATTAACAGGTCATCACTGCTCTTTCAAAGGCAAAAAATACAGCCTCCATGGGACCCAGTAACATCCCAGGCTGCATCCTGAATGAACTCCAGCATGAACTTGCATCACCATTAGGCACCCTATTCAAACAAAGCCTGAGTACCAGCTTTGTCCCAGCTAAGTGGTTCAGCCACTGTCATCCCTTTACACAAAGGAGGAGCGTCCACCAATCGGGGAAATTATAAACCCATCAGCCTAACTAGCCTCTGACCTACAAGGCCATGGAACAGATTATCGTTAACGGGGACATTGGCAACCTCCAAACACCCGACCCCACACAGTTTGACTTTGTCAAGGGGAGGTCATGTCTGTTAAATCTGGTCAACTTCTTTGATACAGTCACCAAAGCCATGGACGAAGGGAAGACTGTGCACACCGCCTACCTTGACCTGGCCAAAGCCTTCTTCACTATTCCCCAGTCGGGCATAATAGATAAACTGTCGCAACTTGGCATCAATCGATATGTTACCAGATGGGTAGTAAACTGGTTCACTGATAGAACCCACCTAATCAAAATAGGGGAAACCACCTCAAGCAGTAGAGCTGTAACGAGCGGCGTACCCCAAGGATCCGTCTTTGGGCCTCTGTTCGGATATACTTCTCTGAGGTGCAGGCCAAAATCAGTGGACTGTGGCAGACGAAGTTTGCAGCTCACTGCAAGCTGGGTGTGGTGATCAATTCCCCAAGTGATGTGGACATCTTCCAGGAAGGTCTCAACCAAACAAATGCTTATTGCCAGAAACATGGCCTCAAGCTGAATAACAAAACAATGCACCATCATCCTCTTTGAGGAGTGACATCCCCACATATTATCACATTAATAAATGTCCTATGGGACTGCTGCATATCCACAAGTGAAGCTCCACTCGAGTAGCCTGCACGCGCAACTTCAACCTGGTCTGTGACATCAGTAGGACTTGGTGGTGGTACAGATTTGTGTCCCTGAGACTCCCCCATCTGTGGAATAGACCCCCTCTCCATATCAAGCAGAGTACCTCATTACCCCTTTTTAAGAGCTACCTGGATAACTAGATGGAAAACAGAAAATACACCCCTGGGATTCCACCTGTGTCCCTGCTGGACAGAGGCTTTGGGTGCTGACTTGTCTAAACATGGGCTAAACTCTTAGCTAGGCTTATAAGTGCCTCAGGGCCAATAGCCTAGTAACTTCCTATGATCCTATAATCATGGTTTAGGATTGAAATGGGCCTATATGAAGCTGGATCTGATGGGTCTTTACCCTCTTTAGGTATTAGTCACTGCCACTTTCTTCCAGGATGTTGCTGCTTCTCTTTCACTTAAAATACTATTAAACCAAACCTTTCAGATCTTTATCAGTTTTTCCCTCCTAGATTCCAAGCTTCCACAGCAATACCATTTGTTGCTGGGACTTTCCTGTAGATTGGTTATACATCACCATATCTGATATTGTTAATCCTCGTTCATCCCTTACGTATGGGTATCGCTTCCGACCTCTGAACCGAACCGGCCATCTTCCAAGCTCGCGTCAACCACAAACTCTCGAGCTAAACTCTTACCCAGAATTCCCCTATCCCTGTTACCTCAGATTTCATTTGCCGCATCGCCATTTGGTCGTGTCAAGCTACTTTTCTTGAGCGAAGTATAATTTTTTGTTGTCATACTACTCTGAAACAACTTTTTCTCTCAGAAAAGTTTCTAAATTGTTTTCTTTTACCTTATCGCATTTAGCGACTATCCTTTCTTGAAAATTTTCACTCTTTTTTTACTGCAAGGTATTTTCTTCTATACCATCGTTGGTAGACCACTTTTCTCCATTACCTTCGGGTATTTCTTGTACCATTGCTGGTATTCTTTCTGATTTCCTTCTTTCCTATCATGGCAGATAAAAAAGGTAGTCCAGGATTTAAGAGATGATCAGATTGTGGTCATAAATTGCCTACTTCAGATGCACATTCTCTGTGTGTCTATTGCTTGGGTGTATCTCATTTATCAGTTGATCCGCCCTGTGAAATTTGTAAGAACTTCTCTAACAGGACGTTGATTGAGAGGAAAAATAAATTGTTACTGAAGGAGCTACTCAAATCTCCTTTTTCAGAGGCTATATCTGGGTCTGAGGCTTCAACCCCTCCAAGATCCCATAAGAAAAAGATTGATGATCCATTCAAAGGCCAAATCTCTTCCTTCGTCCCCAGCTGGGGACTCCCATCAACCAAGACCAAAGAAGGCTAAGCTTTCTACTTCAGATCTGACTCTTTCGGCTTCAGTGCTTTCGGTGCCTAGACCTTTGGCACCATCTGTGTTTTGGGCACCGACTAGCATGCCCTTTACCGTATCGGTATCGAGGGGCTCCTCTGTTCAGACCTCTCTACCGGCACCGACTATCCAGTCGGCGCAGACTGTAACCACATCGGATCAGACACCTTACCCATAACAGACGACTCAGTTATTGACACCGATTTTTTCGGTCCCAGCCTCGGCACCGGCAACCACTTTGGCACCGTCCTTATTGTCGGCGCAGACCATGACTTCGGCACCGATAATTTCCTTGGTGCAGACACCTCTAGTTCAGTCTCTTACGGTGCAGACTGGTGAGGTGGGCACCAAGCTTGTCCCATCTGTGGATAGACCTGACTCTCCCTCAGCCATGTCCATGAAATCCACTAGAAGCCTCTCTGAACAAGACGTATTGCATCTTGTGGATCAAGTACTTTTGGCCAGAGGTATCCTGCCCCCCAAGACCTATCCTTTCTTGGGAGGTGATCACCCTTTGCCAAAGACCCCTACTTATTCTCCTCCTTCATTGCCTTTGAAGCCCCTTGATATAGCACGGTCTTCCTCCTCTACGGTTCCCTTTATGGACCTCATTAAGGAACCACAGTTGCCTTCGTGGCAGGAGAGTTTTGCTATGACCCAGGATGTCAGCTGTGGCTTACGTAATTTGGTGTTTCACAGCCATTCGGGGACGCCGAGTTGGCAGGCTGAGCCACTTAGGGGAGAGGTGACCCCTGTCCTGGACACTCACCCCTCTTCAGGTGGACCGGCTTTCCATCTAATGGAGAAGGCTTTGGCGTATGCTGTTGATACTGTGCTGTCAGTCTCCCCGCCCTCCTCTGGAACGCAATGTACACAAGTCGCTCCTAGCGGACACCAGGTGCAAGGGCCTCAGGATGTACTCCCACAGGAAACCCCTTTTGCGTTGTCTTCCCCAGCTTCTCCCTCTGAGGAAGTTCATTGAAAAAGCTCATGCAAGAGGAAGCACATGGACTCCACAGAGGAGTCCCTTACTGAAGACACAGACTTTGATGATGGGGAAGGGTCCTCTTGCTCACCCAATGAGGTATCCTTTGGTGATATCCTCGAAATCCTTAAACAGAGAGGTGACTGGCAGCCCTCTAACCCGACCTCTGAAGAGTCTGTGTTCCTGCAGGCCTTTCGCCCCTGGCCCCCTACCTCCTGGATTACTCCACCTGCTGACGAACTGGTCCGGCTCGTCTTGCAGCGTGTGTGGAAGGCTCCTGGCAACGTTGAGGCCATCCCCCAGAGGCCAGATAAAATTTTGTCCCCTCCTGCTACTGACCCCCACTGGTCCAAAGGTCTTCCTGTAGATGCTCTGGTGGTGGCGGCCGCAACCAAGAAAGACTTGGCGGAAGAAGAAAGCCAGACTGTTCATCCGTCCAACAAAGAGTCCCGGGCTCTGGACAGAATAGGGAAGCGTACTTTTGCATCAGCGACCTTTGCAATCAGGTCCCTGAATTATATGGCACACTTTACCAGGCTTCAAAAGGATTTAGTATCTGAGCTCTCTGAAATTTTGGCTGGTGCCATGTCTGATGAGGTCCGTGACAAAGTGGCCTTTCAGCTGGCTACCATTGAATCGATTTCAAACTCCTCCATGCGCCTGATATCTCGCGCATCAGAAGGAGCAACTAGAGCGGCTAGTTCAGGTGTTGTTTTGAGATGACACGCCTGGATGCGCTTATGTAATTTCATGGAACCCTTCAAGGCTTCCTTTCTCAATGCTCCCATCAATGCCTCTTCATTGTTTGGACCCAAGGTTAAAAGCACACTGGCCAGATGTGAACAGGATGGTAAGACGCTTTCTGCCGGGGGGTGTCCGTTACTCTTCCCCTCAACGTGCTTTCTCCAGAAACCAGAAAAGTGGGAAGATGTGGTACAAAAAGTCTCAGGGTCCTTTCTGTGACACACAGGCCAAGTTCTTCCCTAGAGGCAGAGGGGGAAACTCACAGGGAAGATGCCCTTTTCGGGGCAGAGGGGGTCTGCGTAACCAGGGTTCCGGGGACTCTTCCTGGTCAAACCTACCAGCGCTCCTGAAGAGTGGCCCAACTCCTTTTCTCTGGATGTGGTTGGGGTCGTTTCTCCTTGTACCCTTCTGCCTGGCTAACCATTACCACCGACTCTTGGGTACAAAGGATAATAACCAGAGGTTACCATATTTCCTTCGATCTTTGTCCTGCCCCCCCCAACAAACTTACCTGTCTTTCCACCCAGTTAAAGGGAAGAAGTAGCTCTAGAGATAGCAAAGCTGCTAAGGAAGAGAGTCATCCAAATAGTCTCTCCAGACCAGATAGGATCTGGATTCTACTCTAGGTTAATTTTGGTGCCAAAGAAAACCGGGGACTGGAGACCAATTTTGGATCTCAGTGTACTGAACAAGTTTGTAAGAGTACAGAAATTCCAGATGGTCACAATACAGTCTATCCTCCCTCTTTTGGAAAACGATGATTGGGTTTGCTCGATAGATCTTCAAGATGCACACTACCACATAAAAGTGGACAGGCCATCAAGAAGATTTCTGCGCTTCCATGCAGGAGCCAGTCACTACCAGTTCAGAGTACTGCCCTTCAGACTCTCCACAGCCCCCAGAGTGTTCACAAAGTGCATGGCAGTCGTCACAGCTCACTTGCGACTACAAGGATTCCAGCTGTTTCCATACCTTGACGACTGGCTCATCTCTGCCCCCACTAGACATCTATTGGAAGAAGCCCTGGCATACTCTCTCCTCGCTGCAGAAAGGCTAGGCATAACCATAAACTGGTAAAAATCCAATCTCACCCCATCTAAGTCCACAGAATTCATAGGGGTCATATTGGATACAAAGAATTGCAGAGCATCAATTCCAAAACACAGAATTCTAAGGATAAAGCAACAACTGATGCCAATCCTTTCAAAGGAGAAATCCACAGCTCACTCTGTCCTACAGCTGTTGGGTTCCATGGCAGCCTCCATCACCATTGTCTCCTTGGCCAGGTTTCACATGAGGCTTCTACAATGGCTACTGCTCACCCAATGGTATCCTTTTCAGCTTCCTCTTTCAGCCAAGATTTGAGTAACTCACAGGTGCAAACAGGATTTAAATTGGTGGATGACCCACAACCCGTCACAGTGGTCTCACCCCTTCTCTCCCCAGCAGCCCAAGGCTACAGTGACCATGGACGCCTCCCTGATGGGGTGGGTGGGGGGCTATGTCAGGGTCAGACATCCAAGGCACTTGGTCCAAATTGGAGGCCCAACTGCATATAAATGTTCTAGAGCTGAGGGCGGTGCTTCTGGCGTTGCAAGCATTCCATCCTCTGCTGCCGTCTGGGACTATTGCGATACAATCAGACAACATGGCGGTGGTCTGGTACATCAACAAACAGGGCAGAACCAAATCTTAACCCCTTTGTCGAGAGGCCATGAGGATATGGCAATGGGCGATCGCTACCAACCGTTTCCTTCTAGCAACACACATTCCCTGGAGTTCCAATGTGATAGCAGACAGACTCAGCAGGTGCATTCTACAACGTCATGAGTGGTCCCTGAATCCCTTGATAGTGGTGGAGATCTTCCACCGCTGGGGCCGTCCTTGCTGCGACCTCTTTGCATCCCCGACCAACTACAAATGCAGCCACTACTTCGCCCTGATTCCCCCTCCGGGACAGTCACCCAGGGACGCTGTAGTCCACGATTGGCTCTTGGGTCTTCTTTATGCATTTCCACCTCTGCTCTTCATTCCCCAGTTTCTGAACAAAGCCCGTCAGTTGAAGAGCAAGGTGATCCTCATAGCACCATATTGGCCTCGTCAGATTTGGTTCCCCTTCCTTTGGCCTCACCTGCTAGATCAACCATGGATTCTCCATCCAACCCCGGGGTTGATCTCCCATCTGCAGAATCTGATTCATCCCAGCTTGGACAGCCTGAAAGCTCACAGCTTGGTTTCTCCAATTCCCTTGATTGCCAGGCAGAGTGATCTTTCTTTACCAGTACGGGGCATTCTTATTGCATCTCATAAGTCTTCCACTAGAATTACTTATTTAAGCAAGTGGAAAAGATTTCCCTGTTGGCTGAAAGAAAAGCAAATAGATCCTTTTTCAGCACCAGTGTCGATAGTACTAGAGTATCTAGCCGATCTATTTCAAGTCACGTCTATCGGCTTCTACCATTAGAGTTCATTTGGCTGCAATATCTAATTTCCATGAGTGTGTCCAAGACTCCTCTCTTATGTCTCACAAATTATGCAAGACCTTCATAAAAGGTGTGAATCATCTGAAGCCCCCTTTTAGAGAACCTATTCAACCATGGGCCTGTCATTAGTTCTACAAGCTCTGACAATGCCACCTTTCGAACCAGCTTCTTCATGCAACCTCTAATATTTGTCATGGAAGCCCTTGTTTTTGGTCGCCATTACTTCTGCCAGACGCATCTCTGAGCTTCAAGCCTTATGCATCAAGAGTCCATACTTGATTTTTCATAGAGATAGAGTGTCTTTGAGAACTAATCCTTCCTTTCTGCCAAAATTGATTTCTGAAATGTCCATTAATCAAACCATTGAATTGCCAGTTTTCTTCCCCAATCGTTCAAAGGAGAGTATTGCCTACATACCCTAGATATTCACAGGCAAATTCGCTTCTACTTGAATAGGACTAAGTTCCTCTCGTAAATCAGACCAGTTATTTTTTGCCTATTCTGGACTTAGATTAGGATGTGCCATTGCTAAGGTCACATTGGCTAGATGGTTGAAAGACATTGTGACCTTCATTTATATACAACGTAATATTCCATTACCGACTACCACAAGGTCGGTGGCAACTTCTGCTGCTTTCCATGCCAGAGCTTCTTTACATGACATCTGTGCAGCTGCAACATGGGCTATGCCTCATACCTTCATCAATCATTACAAATTGGATTTGGCCTCCAGAGGAAGAGCATCTTTTGGTTCTATGGTGCTCAGGAATATCCTTCCATGAGAGCCTCCCAGAAATAGAGGTAGCTGGGGACTCTGTTCCATACGTAAGGAATGAACGAGGATTAACAATATCAGATAAAGAAGTTATGTCTTACCATAACGCTCCATCTGTATTGTTGATCCTCATTCAGTCATTACGACCCTCCCTCCTTCCCCCTCCTGTGGCTTCTAGTGGATCTCACCATCCGGTTCTTTTAGGTCATTTGACCAGAGGTAACCTCTACCTTCTTTTGACTTGCAAACTCAATCTGAGATAACAGGGAGAGGGGAATTCTGGGTAAGAGTTTAGCTCAAGAGTTTGTGGCTGACGTGAGCTTGGAAGATGGCCGGCTCGGTTCCGAGGTCGGAACCGATACCCATACGTAATGACTGAACGAGGATCAACAATACAGATGGAACGTTATGGTAAGACATAACTTCTGTTTATATCTCATCTCCTCCTATCCTGTTAGTAATTGAGCCTCATCTACTTCTAGCTTTGCATATTTAATTCTTTCATAAACATTTTCATTTCTACCTTTTCTTGATTTCCATATTTCTCTGCTTTATACAGACTTTCATAAAATTTTGAAAGATTTCTACTACCTTTACAGGATCTTTTGCTGTCTTCCTTGTTATAGACTCCCTAAGCTTGGCAATGACCCTTTCTACTTTCTGTTGCCTGAGTTGTCCTAAGAGTTTTTGTGCTCTGGAGTTATCCAAAACAGTTGCTTAACAGCAATATTTCTGAAATCATGCATATTATCAAGTTAACCCCTTATTTTCTGTTTAGCATTCTGCAATTGCTCCTTTTCTTCTGTGAAATTCACCCTATTCTGCAATACTTAAAATATTGTCAATCCCTCTAAATAATTCTTGTTGCTACTTAACCATCTCTCTCTCTTATTTCCACCCTTTTTTTAAAATCCATTTTAATTTTATCCACTCCCTATTATTGGCACGTGATCTGAAATAGTTATTGGATGCTTATCAGAACTTTAAATTATATGCACATGTTCCTGTGAAATATATGTCCTATCTAACCTAGACCAGTTTTTGTATCTTGGGGAATATGTACGTTTCAGTCCAAACTCCTCCTCCTAAATTCATACCTTCCATGACAACATTTCTTAAAAAATCTACCCTTCCTTGTTATATTTTCCCTTCTGGGCCACCCCTCTCCCCTAGATACAACTTCACTGCTGAAAATCAAATTCCAGTCCCCACCTAGAAGTAATATTCTCTGCTGAAAGCTGTTTGTTTCTCCCAGAATTTTCTTAAATTCAGTTATAGCAGTTTTATGTGGAATATAAATACATGACAGTGCAATTCTCCTGCCTTGCCAGTAGCCCTTTAGTACTACAAATCTACCACTGTTATCTTTTTTTATTTTCTTCTACCACTATTGGATCTCCTCTTGAAATTAAAGTACTCCTCTTTTCCTTTGTCCTAGGTATTCTGCTGAGTAACAGTCCTGAAAACCTTTCTTTATCAAATTCACATGTTCGGTTCTTGACAAACGTGTCTCCCGTAGCATGCCTATTTGCACTGTACATTTTAATATAGTTTACTACTCATTCTTTTTTGTCTATATATGTGAGACCATTTACATTTAAAGATGTATAGAAAGTATCATTATATTAGAAAGTTATTTCCACCTTTTACATGTAACAGCTTAAGTATCTAGTTCTAGCTTTTGTTTTACCTGCATACTCTAATGTTTGGCAGGTTGATCTTTTATACAGTTGTTGTGCATCCTACCAATTTGAGCCTGTGTCACATCTTGCAAAACTCTGTGTTACTGAAATCCCTCAAACAGAAAAGCAAACATACCCCCACACCTAAAAACCTATTACAGTACCTTAATACTAGCACAGAAAACTATGTATATCTTCAAGTATTGAAGTTTTACCCTCCTAATAAGAACAATT
Organism: Protopterus annectens; assembly: GCF_019279795.1. NCBI lineage: Eukaryota > Metazoa > Chordata > Ceratodontiformes > Protopteridae > Protopterus > Protopterus annectens. The sequence continues at coordinate 777,680,716 of NC_056729.1, forward strand.
GACCCAGCCTGATAGCTGCACACACATACTTGTGTTAACCTAAAAGGAAGGTTATCCATGTTGAGATGCATAGTACAGCCTGTGCTTTTTTTAAGTGCGTTTTGGTTTTGTCTAGTCATTATTACTCTCTCAGATTGGAAAAACACTTAAACACTTTCAGAAAACATCATCTCCAAGCCATTGAGAGAAATAAGTATTCTGTTTTTATATCCCTCTTTATCACATTGTCGCCATGGAGACATGAGAACCAGATACAGAGTTACTTCTACAAGAACTGATTTATTAGCTAGATATTGTTCTTCATTTGTTTTCTCATAAAACTTGTTACTAGATAAAGCCACAGGCCTTAGTCCAGTAATTCCCCTGTGCAAGAGTGAAAAAAGCAGATTAATTTTTCTTGTATTCTATTCGTTTGACCAGACACTTCTTTTTTTTCTTAATGCTGTAGTGCCTACATTTCTTAAAACTGAGCAAGGAGAAATAAAGAAGAAGAAAAAATAGGGGCACCTGTTTACTTTTGTTATCCCCATTACACACAAAAATAACTGACAAAACTTTACTTTATAGCATGCAGATTATATCATGCATTTTAAAAACACTCCTATTAAAAACAAAATTTTGTATTGCTTACAATTAACTCTCTCTTCCTCCACCCCTCCTAAATGTTCTTCGAAACAGTGTCATGAAGTAGGCTTATGTTTTAGTCCCCTACAAGCTTAACAAAGTCAAAAGTCCAATATTTCCAGGTTTTCTTGTTCTGTAATGTTTCACAAATATAATTAATTCTTTGTAATCCTACATTTATTTGTCAATTTCTGAGTTGCTAGTTTCATTCCTGTTGATCTCCGTCTCCCAAATCCATAGGTTCATAGGTTTAGGTTCATAGGTTCGTACTAGGCTATCTGCCCTAGGGCATTTATAAGCCTAGCCAGAGTGTGTGTGGCTTCCGCCACCCCTTGGAATGATAATACTGAGCCCATTTAGGGTTTAGTTTACTGTGCCTCTGTCTAGTAGTGACACAGAGATGACCCCCGGGGTAAACCTACGATCTCCCATCCACTCGTCAAGATTTCTCTTGAAGAGAGTCAGTGAGAGGCTTTGCCTAACATAGACTGGGATTCTGTTCCAGAGTGTAGGGAGCCTCTGGGTTATGAATCTGTCCCTCCAGCATGTCCTATTTATTTCTGTGTTGAGGTTCAAATCTCTCGCTCTCGTGGCTCTGGTGGATTTGGATTTTTTCAGGTGGAGCATGTCCATTAATTCCGGATTGGACATGGCCTTATACGTCAGGCATAGATCCCCTCTGAGTAGGCTGTATGCGACTGAATAGAGCTGGAGTTTCTTCAGTCTGGCAGCATATGACATATGTTCTAGTCAACTCTTGTGCTGCTTTTTGTCTCTCAAGCATTTTCCGTTGAAACATTGGGAAAAGGTTTTATTGGCACAGTCTCTCTGTGATCTTTATTACCGGAAGAACACAAAACAGAATCTTGTTTCATAACTCACTTTTTGTTGGATGAACTTTCGTATTTCCTCCTTAGCATGCTCTGCAGCAAAAATTATTTTGCCCCTCCAGGAAAGAATATTCTGAAAATAGCTGGGTAAAGCAGCTTGAATCTCACACCTGCTTCTCAACATTCCGTGATTAGTGGAATGAATTTACTCTTCTTCTGCCTGGTGTACAGTGAATGATCATTTTTCACAAATACTGTACTGTCTCATAATTTTAATGCTTTGTTTTTCTGCCACAGTTTTGTCACACTCATCTCCTTCTGCTGGTAGGATTGCATCTTTACCAAACCACGGAAAAGAACCAGTGCCTAAACTTGCAGACAGTATATGCCACAAATAAAGCAAAAAGAAAGGCACTGTGGAGGTGCAGGATATAATTGTAAACCAGCCAGGAATTGGAAAAAGTAATTTTATTCAAAGCACTCAAAGGCAAACACTCCAGAACAGATAATCTACAAAAACTAAACACTTGACTTATTTACCGTGTTTTTCATTCTTTCCAAGGACTTCTACAGATGAATATCATATGTACCTTTTCTATTCATCCTGTACTCTCTCCCTTTTCGGTAATCGATTTCTATGTTGTTTTTAATATTGTAACTTTTCTCAAAGGTGAATTTAATAGGCTGTGTAAATATCCCCTCTAGGTCCGGCAAGCTAGAGAATGTTTCCCTATTTTTGGTTATTATATTCTTTATGACATTAGCATGCTCCTGCATAAACGAAACCTTCTTCGCTCGTCTGCTTGGTTACCATTTTTTGATATCATAGACTTCAAATTAATATTCATCTTTCCCAAAATTGGAAATTATCTATCCCTTCTCCCTTCCTTTACTTTTATTACCTCATCTATAAGTTCAGCAGGATATCTTCTTTCTAAAAACATTTTTTTTAATTTAAAACACTTATCCTTAAAATCTTCCTCCTCTGAGGTCATCCTCTATATTCTTATAAATTGACCCTTAAGAGTACTTTTTTGTTTATATGGATGTGCACTGGTGAAATTTAAATATGAATTTGATAATGTATCTTTTCTATATATTGTTAATTTAAACTGCTCTTTTTATGAATTGTTATATCCCGAAAATGTACTTGGTTCATATTGATATTATGCATGGATTTAAGAAATTCAGTAGTTGTACCTATATAATGTAAAAACACACTCAATTTTTCTTCCGCATCCTTCCAAAATATACAGATATCATCTAAATATCTTTTCTACATGCTCCAACAATTAACTTAAGGGGAGTTATAGTTAAACGTTTTCTCCCACATGTACAATATTATGTTTGCATATTTGGGAGCACAACATGCTCCCATTGGTACCCTACTTATTGTGTAAAAAATTCCCCTTTGAAATGAATAAAATTGTTGTGGAGTACTATTTCAATTAACTCAAGTAATAATCTAAAGTCCCTAAAATTATATGTGCCTTTTTCTACCATAGCCTCTTCAAACTATTCTAACCCTATTGTATGAGATATAACTGAGAAATGATCTATGATATCTATTGTTACAAAAATATCTTTCTTATAATAAATCCTTTTTATCCCTTTAAGGAAATCCCATGGGTCTTTTAAAATTCCTCTTGCTCTATCCATATCAATTTAAACTTAGAATCTATATATTTAGCAATAGGATGTGTTTTTGATCCATTACCAACCACAGTGTTTCTAAGTCGCACGTCCATTACATTCTTGTTTACCTTTGGGATTCAATTGATCTTCAGTTCTATCATTTTCTTTACCATCTGTCTGTTTCCTGCTTGACTCCTTCCCCTGTTATTGAAGTAGTAGGTCACTGATCTGTTTTTTTATTCTCTTTTGCATGTAATAATTCATACACTAGAAGACAGAGCAGTTTAAATCGACAATATATAGGAAATGTGCATTTTCAAATTCATATTTATATTTCACCAGTGCACATCCATATAAACAAAAAAAAGTATTCTTAAGGGTCAATTTATAAGAATATCAAGGATGACCACTGAGAAGAAAGATTTTAAGGATGAGTGTTTTAAATTGAAAGAAATATTTTTAGAAAGAAGATATCCTGCTGAACTTTTAGATGAGGTAATAAAAGAAGTAAATAAAGGGAGAAGTGATAGATACTTTACAATTTTGGGAAAGATAAATATTAATTTGAAGCCTATGATATCAAAAAATGGTAACTTCAAGCAGCTGAGAGAAGAAGGTTTAGTTTATGCGGGAGCATTTATTATGAACTATAATAAAGATGCTAATGTTATAAAGAAGATAACAAAATTTTGGGAAACATTCTCTAGTTTGTCTAACCTAAAGGGGATATTTACACAGCCTATTAAATTCACCTATAAGAAAAGTTACGATATTAAAAATATCTTAGAAATAGATTATGGAAAAGGGAAAGAGTACAGGATGAACAAGAAAGGTACATATAAATGTGGAATATGTGCCCAATGTGGTCATAGTAATAACAGTGAAAGTATTCATATACGTAGTAGAAACAGGTACAAGGGAGCCCGCAGGATTTTTTGCAGGGGGTGCAAACCCAGAGCCACGCCCATGCAGCCCCACCCCCTCCCCACACAACCCCTCCCCCACACAGCCCCCCACATACACACACAGCCATTCCAGTGTCCCATTACTTGGCTATTTCTCCCCATTTGCCACAGACACTGTTCAAATCTATCAGTATGCATACTGTTTTATGCTTTACTTCTACAATGATTACAGATATTTGGATTTAATTTACAACTTTTATTTCAAATTTTATAGCAGAAACACTGAGGCACGCATTTCACATTTGCTAAACAAAGCAACAGTCTTGCAATGAAAACAGACTTAGCATTAAAACTTCTCTGCTTTTGAAACTCACATTGATTGAAACAGCATTGAAACCCACATTCAAAGAGAATGCATCTGGGCAGTGGCAGGTTATGTTTACATTTGGGCTGTTTTCAAAGCATATCAAATGCACACATTTTTAGGCCCATGCAAAAGTATGGTGATTCATGTTCCTGATTGAATTATATCCCTTGTACAGCACCTGCACCACCTGTTAGAGTGTATTTTAAATGTACAGTTTTGAATATTTTCCAGTAAGCAGTGAAACAATTCAAAACATATGAACCAGTAATGACAAACTGCCTAGTTCAGAACATTTCAAATATAAAAGGCCACTCAAACTTCTATCATTATAATCTACCAATATTAGTCCATATGCACAATCTCTGCAGTCTGCAGAAGTCATCTGAATTCCACATTAAAAGATCTGAAACTAATGAAGAGATTGTTGCTATAAAACATATACTTCAGTGTTTCATCTACAAATGTAGTGCCCATTGCCCTAGAAGAATAAATTGCCTATGTTACATTAAAAGAAATGGTAAGCTGGTATATTGCAACAGGGAATATGTGACAAGCTGAAAACGAGGTTCATAGTTACTAAGCACCAAAGGAACATACTCAGGACAGGACTGCAGCACCCCACCCCCTTAAAATACACATTTACATGCTGTGGGAGTAGAAGCTACAGCCCTCTGTATCAAGATGCAAGTATGCTACCTGCTGTGCTACTAACACTGCTTTAAAATTCTATACTACAGTGATACCATTTGCTAAACAAAAGAGTTGCATATTTTTCCAAGCGTACCATGATGAGCATCAGTAAACTTCTCTTCCCTTGAAGCTCTCAATTCCTTGAAAATAAATTCCACCTGCCAACTCTAAGTAGGTCATTTCAGACACACACACACACATACACACACACTTGACCTGTTAGTAAAAGAAATCTGGACAAAGCCTAAAATAAACAGGGACAGATTAAAAATATTGCTCTGATGAACTTATAATGTTAAGTTGCTAGAATAACAGGATTTGTGTTAGTAAGCATTTTTCTAATGGATATGACACGTAAAACTGAAAATGTCTGTCACTAATTAGCAACTGCAAGCCTTTTCAGGTGGAATATGAGGTAAAAATCTGGACGTTCTGCAAAAACCTGGATAGCTAAGGCACGGCCCACAGGGTATACTACCTTCCTCTGATACACACCCCTACCTGTCAATCTCATCTCATAGCACAAGTAATGTGTAAGGCACGAAACTGGGAACACATTGAGAAAGTTGCTAGAATAAAAGGATTTGTGTTGGAATGCATTTTCTGAATGATATGAAGTCTGAAACTGAAATGCATGTCATTATTTATTAACTTTAATGGTTAGCTCATCATCCCAGTGATTTGTACCAAAAAAAAAAAAAGATTTTTATGAGGAACAGACTAAAAATATAAAGCAGAAATCTGGACACTGAAAATCTGTACATTTTACAGATATGACGCACACAAATCTCCCTACCTACCTTGTAGTACCTCCTTAGAAAGTGGATAGATGGATAGAGCAAATTGTTTGGGTTTCTAGCTTCGTGACAGGAATGTACTGCATTCCTAAATCAAAGTATGATTAAAGTTCACAAAATCAGTACTGTGTCAATCTTTGATGTCTGCCAAAGTGCTCTTCAGAGTACCTGCAATGAATGTGCCTAGTAATGACTCCTCAGTCCTCCTGCAATTCGTATGGCGTTACATTGGTAACATGTCTAAATACGAATGTATATTCTTTTTTAATAAGACCCATTGCTCCTACTACTACTACTACTACTACTGGAACTGCCTGGGTATCTTTCTTCCACACTGCTCTCATTTCTGCCTGCAAATCCTGATATAGTATGAGTCTGATTTTGTGTCTCTGTACATAACATTCCAAAGCAAACCTTGTATTAATGACTTATACCATGCTAAAATTTCCATCCCCCAAAGCAATGTGAACTCTGCTACCACTATGCAAATTGTTTACAGAAATCCTATACCATCATGTAAACAGCTGCACTGAGGTAGCTGTACCCACAAGGAATAAGCAGAGAACCAACACAGATAACAAGCCACCCTGTGGAATCCCAGTATTAACAACTTGTATAACAAAGGGAGGAAAACCATGGCCAATACTAGGAACTACCACACCCAGAAGGGTATGAAACCCCTCAAACTAAATAAGCAACTCAGAAATCTTATCAAGCCCATCAAAGCCAGGTTTGAGGCAGAAATATCCTCAAAGACAAAAGATAGTGGCAAGGCCTTCATCAACTTTGTTCACAACTCAGAAATCTTATCAAGCCCATCAAAGCCAGGTTTGAGGCAGAAATATCCTCAAAGACAAAAGATAGTGGCAAGGCCTTCATCAACTTTGTTCACAACCTCAAAGGTGCTGAACAAATTGTAAATGGAAACACTTAAAAGGAATCAGAGGATATAGCAAACCTGCTGGCTGATAAATCTAATTCCAGTTTCACCCCTTCTTCCCCTCAATACCTCTCAGAAGACACCCTCGACCATAAATCCTCTGGCTATCACTACCAAACAAGTCTTCAATGCACTCTCCAAGTCAAAGAATACTACCTCAATAGGCCCTGAGAATATCCTGGGATACCTCTTGGATAGCATGAAACATGAGGTATCAAGCACTCTAAAATCACTGTTCAACATTAGCCTACTAATTGGCTTCATGCTTAGTGAATGGAGGACTGCAGTAGTTAATCCTTAGCACAAGGTTTGGCCTTCTACTGACATGGATAACCACAGACCATAAGTCTGACTGGTCTTGTACGTAAACACATGGAAAGAATCATAGATATTTTAAATTAAGACACAGGGAACCCATTTTCTTATTTACTTCTACAATTATTACAGATATTGAAATAAAATAGCACAAGCACTGATAGCCATTTGCTAAATACAGTCTCACAATGAAAACAGACTCAGCATGAGCAGTAAACTTCTCTGCTCTTGAATCTTACACTCATTGAAATGGCATGAAAACCCACATTAAAAGAAAATGCATCTGACAGTGGAGGATTAAGTTTACCTTTGAGCTGTTTTCAAACCATAAGCTCCTTGCACACATTTATAGGGCCATGCACACATGCATGTATTATTTGATTCACCCTCATGATAAATTATATTCCTTATATAATACATCACAATTTGTTCGAATGGTATTTTAAATTTGTAGTCATGAACATTTTTCTAGAAAGCAATGAATCAAAATGTATGAAATAATGATAAAGCTACCCATTTCAGAAAATGTTGACCATAAAATGCCACTCATACTTCCATCATTATAATACATCAATACTTCTCAAAAAGCACAATCTTTTCAGAAGTAAAAGTCACCCAGATAATTCTACCTTAAAGAGATCTGTAACTAAGAAAACTTTACATTTTAGTGTTTCATCTACAAATTCAGTGCCTGCTGCCTTTGAAGAATAAATTGGTTATGTTACATTAAAAATGGTAAGTTGATAATATTGCAATAGGGAATGACTGACAATCCAACAAGTTACTAGGCATCTTATACAAAGGAGGACACACAGGAGTGTAGAACCCCTATACTTCCTTAAAATGCGCCAAAAAATCCGCAGGCAAAATGGCACTGCAATATCAGCACTCCATCTACATAGTGTGGGAGTAAAACCCACAGCCTTCTGCACCAAAGGCAGTTATGCTGCTATGCTAACCCTGCTTTCAAATTCTACAACACAAACCATGACTGCCATTTGATAAACAAAACAGTTAATTCGCTGTATACCAGTACCACAGAAGAGACAAAAACTGAATTAGCATAAAAAGTTTTAATCTTCTTAAAACACTTCATCAGAATGATAAAAACACAGTGCCGCACTCTATTTAAATCTAAAATGTGTGTATGTGTGTGTGTGTGTGTGTGTGTGTGTGTGTGTGTGTGTGTGTGTGTGTGTGTGTGTGGAGGGCTCATGAAGACGTGTGCAATCATGATGCTCTACTAGGTAGTCCCACATTGCCAAATGGCACCGCGGTGGTAATAATTTTTCTGAATCCTTCGGTTTGTATCTAAAAAAACTATTATAATTTTGCTATTTCTCTCTACATTTGGTAATAAGACATTCAGTGTTGCCTTTTCCATTTCCAAGTACTCTGGCTGTTAGTTTGTACTCTACCTGAACTGTTTGCTTTAACATTGTAAGTAAGATATAGATTTTACCATAAAAGTAAAAGAGAAAAAGGTGCCTGTAGGTTTATAGGCAATGCCCTATGCCACCATTAACCTTATTACAGTCCAGTAGGGATTCAGTGATTCCCTTCTGTTTGGAGATTTCCCCTACTTTGAGTTGGTAACATATGCTTACGTTGAGTTCAGTCTACAGATTTTTCCTTTCTGCCTGCTATTTGCCAGTTAGTGATGTAGTCACTCACGTAGTCTTCACATTATCATGGCAAGTTGGCAACACCAGAAACGCTTCTCCGATCGTATTTACCTTCATGCAACTGTTGCACAAAGGTAAATACGATCGGAGAAGTGTTTTTGGTGTTGCCATGATAATGTGAAGACTAGGTTCATAGATTAGTACTAAGCTAACTGCCCTTGCGAGCCATTTTAAGCCTAGCCAATTATCCCTTGTGAGACTCAAACCCTGCACCTTGTGTTTGTAAGGCAAACACCTTAACCATTAGGCCACCCTCCCAAAAATTGACTTTAAGCATTTTTCCCATCAGAAATTAAAATAAGCAAGTAAAGATCTCTAACTTACACTGGGGGCATGAATTAGATAAATGTATTTAATCTTCTAAATACAGTTATGTCAGCATATGTAAGAGGAAAAGTACGATTGACATGCAAACTTCAGTAAGTCTGAAAGTAAGAATGAATAAGTACAGAAAACATTTAGGTGGTGTACAGATTCACATACATAGGTTTACATACACACATATGCAGGCAAGTGCATAGACATTTATATTCAAAAAGTGGGTGTGTAACCATATGACCACTCAAACCAAATAACCACAGCTGGGTCCACAGGGCTTATCAAGTCTATATAAAAAGATTCCAACAGAATGATGAATAGGACTAACAGAGTTTAATAACACACAAGTTGAGCTCTTCCATCCAAAATATACTGGACTTCTTCAGAACCAAACATAGACATTTATAGCTACTTCAATCATAAATCATCAACATTTATCTGAGAAAGTGGGTGAGGCAGAGAGAGAGAATGACCGAAAGAGAGAAATTAGGAGAAAAGAGAAGAACGTGTACTGCGAGCCGTAAGACATTGTGATCTTGATAAAATCCAAAAGCAATTCACTGCTGACTTCACTACATGTTAATATATCATACAGTCTATTATGAACCATTTAGTCTATATATTCAACTTGTTAGAGAAATGGCAAATTTCATATCTTGCATGCTGGGATACGAACGGTACAATAAAATGCATGTGCTTATAGCTGAAATGCATACATTCTGATCATTTTAATATACTGAAATTCATAATCCAGCTACTGAAGCTTATACAGTGACTACTAAAGAATACATACTTTCAGAAATGAATGTGTAGTTAACTAAAAGATACAATGTACAGGCTCAGACATACATAAATTTTATAATGGAGCACACATACTTCTATTATATCTTAATATGAAGCACACGTCCTTGCACGCTAGCATATTTTTGTAAGTAATTAATGAATTACTTGTCTGTGTACTCTGCCTCAATCTATGCCTGTTGGGCCATATATATCATCTGTATTGAGCTGCATATGCTGTATAGCAACATACATTACTCACAGGGACACACAGTGTCTGTTACTATACTGAAATACGTATACTATATGATAAAAAACATATATTGCATACATTTGTGATTGCATCTTATACTGAAATGCTTACCACTGCATACACTTTGTACTATTGACTTACTTAATATGCCATAGACTGCAACACATACTATATCTGCAGTGCTTTGCATGCACTTAACACTGAAATGTGTGTGCCATATTTGCATACTGAAACAATTACACTGTATTGAAAATGCATACTTGATACAGGGAAATGTGTACAGACTGAGAATTCCATTTCTGTTAGCTACCGAAATTAAATGCACTATGCTTTTTAAACATACAATGAAAGTGATGACATACACAGAGTAAATAAACACTGAAGAATATTTACTGTTCATTTATTGATATATTATGTAGGTAAGTAAAACATCAAAATGTACTAATCAATGAGACTCCAGTATGCAAAAGAACATGTTATCTATACAGATTTCCCAAATTTAACACATTAATAAACAACTGTAAATGTCAAAAAACTGTATTGTGCTTACTGAAGGTAACTAATCATAATGAAATATATCCAGGATGTGCAAAAAAAACAACCAGCAGAGTTTATTAAGCTGCATTTGATATTTAAGTTCCTTCTAAACTTAATTTTACAGCATCATTTTGCAGAGAAAAGGAGAGGGACCATAAATGTGAAATGGTGTAGGTTAAGTCTCAAAATCATCCATCTTGGATGATGATTTTTCGTTTCATTCTACATTTGTGAGGATTATTACAGATTCAAATGGAATATAGTCCCAGTATTCTAAATAACACATAATCATGTATATCGAGGTTCTTTGATACTAATACAAATCAGATGATTGGCAGTGTTGTATTTTAATTAAAACATTTTAAAAATGTCATGGCTATTACTGTACATGCACTAAATTATGCATTTTTAGGGCGTAGTTGTGAGTTTATATTTTCTTAATTTGTTGAATTATCTCTATGACTCTAAGATGGTTGCAGGTAAAAGTAACTATTGTTGGTGGAAGGCTTTGTACTCCGCCAAAACAAAGAAATAAGGTCAGCTGTTACACCTGCTAATGAGCAGCAACAACAACAACCTCTCATTATCAGAAAACAAAATAATAGTTTATTAATAAAATGTATAATATTTAATAATGATGTTACATAAGCAAAAATAATGCAGGTTATTAATGAGCATTAATAAACATGAATGTTTCTTAACTTTTTCCTGACTTATTTTCCTTTCCTGGGCTGGGTTTATTATAAATTCACAGGTACCATGGCTTCTAGTTTCCCTCCTTGATAAAAGCTGCAACAAATATTGACTTTTATTTGTTCTTGCTCTAAACTGTACAACATTTTCCAATAATTTCAAGAAACAAAGCCACAGAGACAGTATCAGATATCTAGTATTATGGCCATATAGAAGTCTAGTAGTAAGGTGTCTTTCTCATAAATCAAAATCTGTGGTTAAATTCTGACTTTCAGAAAAGGAAAGTCGGAAACATAATGAACTTTTGCTCTGCAGAAGGAATGCTGAGAATGAATAAATTCTTAGAGTAGTATTTCATTCAGGCTTAATTTATTCATTCTTAGCATGAATCAACTTGATTCAATCAAGCAACCTTTAAAGCTCCACCTTAACCGGCACTGGGCAGCCAGAAAAGCACACGAACACACGAGGAAAGCAAGATGGCAGCTCATCACATTGTGATGGAGGGACGGTTGGACATGCTGTATCCGTTGAACTGGTGCATAATTGAGGGTTGAAAGTAGGTGTGAATTTTGATGTAGGGAATAAACACACGGTCACGGAGGAGGGTGCAGAGCACCACTCACTCTCACACACACACACGCCATCTCAAGTAAGTGTGCCGGTGTGCCACTTTTGCATTTTGGCGCCAACCACCAAGTGGTCAGTCACTGTACAAAAAAGGACTCAGGAGGAGTGGAGCAACCCAACCAACCTACCTTCTTTTTGTAATACCAACACCACACGCACCACCACCAGTCTAGTCCTTCCACCACATGATGGTTTGGTTTGCTCAAGAATCAGGAAGAATACTCTTCCACCATCCACCTGCAGTCTTCCATAATGATCATGCAACTATGATTATAACGTTTAAGGAGGAGTTTGAGGCTCGTAATGTCAGACTCGTCAATTATGCATCATCGTGTCATGTGACTGCCTGCCACGCCACCTCCACTAACAGATCTCTTCCTAAAGTTCTGAACAATGCAGGCTTTACGGGGAAAAAAAAAAGTAAGTGGAAATAATAAGAAAAAAGTGTGTTTTGCAAAATCTTCACAGATAGCATTAAGAAAATCCATGGGGGTGCAAGTGCACCCCCTTGCACCTGCCTGTGGGCGCCCTTGGACAGGTATATATTGGCTGGAAGCTATACAAATTGTAACAGTAAAGGGGTGATCTACATAGCTCAATGTAAACAATGTACAGCTTTCTATGTAGGGAAGATAGAAAGGGCACTGAAGCAAAGGATCTATGAACATCTTTGACATTAAAAAGGATATAAATGATGCCTGTTTAAACGGGATCGCTACGGAATCCTGAAAGCCCAAAATCCTGATGACCAAAATCCGGAAAGTTCAAAATCCTGAAAACTCAAAATCCTGGGTGGATTGGACACAAAAACGAAATGCTTAACTTATTCACTGCGTTTTTCGTCTTTTCCAAGGACTTCTTCAGATGAATACAATTTATTTAATCGTGCCCTTTATATACTATTTCAATCAACCAATAAAACTACAAGCAATTAACCAATAACATCCCAAAACTATGCTTAAAATGTATATTACATATAGAATAATTGAAAATATAAAAAGTTATAAATACTTTTAAATAGACTAATTTCTTATGTCAAGGAAACAGACTACAAATACTAATGTTATGTGGAATGTTGGGCGCTGGGCTGGCAACTCGACACTGTAAAACTCCACTGCCAATCATGAGCGGACAGATGATCCGCTGTGGCGAACCCTAACCGGGAAAAGCCGAGAGAAGAAGACTGTAAAGTCGAAGAAAATTTACGTTTCTTTTGTACATAGTTTTATCTATATAATTATTGTTTTTACAATTATATGTATGTATACATTAGAAGTAGTGTGATGTACAGGTTTTACAGATTCATTTTATTGATGTAAACTTACTGGGTTAGTAATATAAATGGAAGATAAATGTGTAAGCATATGTAATTGCTAGGTGGAAGTTTTGTCACTAGAGGGCAGCATAACATTAGTATTTGCAGTCTGTTTCCTTGATGTAAGAAATTAGTCTATTTAAAAGTATTTATAATTTTTTATATTTTCAATTATTCTATATGTAATATAGATTTTAAGCATAGTTTTGGGATGTTATTGGTTAATTGCTTGTAGTTTTATTGGTTGATTGAAATAGTATATAAAAGGCGTGATTAAATAAATGGTATTCATCTGAAGAAGTCCTTGGAAAGGACGAAAAATGCAGTGAATAAGTTAAGCATTTAGTTTTCGTGGATTATCTGTGTTCAGGAGTGTTTGTCTTAGAGTAGTTTTATTAAAATTATTTTTCCGATTCCCAGGCTGGTTTACAATTATATTCTGCACCTCCATAGTGCCTTTGTTTTTGTTTTAGGACTGCATCTTTACTATTAAAGGTCTAGGTTGCTTTCTCATGGCCAGGTTTGGAGCATGCACATGATGTGCCCTTTCAGTTAACATCTCCTGCTGTGGAATACCAGAACAGTTATTTGTGCTTTCATAAAAGTAATAATCTGTTCCTTCCAGCTTCTGGTATGTCAGAAAATTTTAGGTATTCCCTATGAGCTCTGTCCTCTAATTCTATTATTTTTTGAAACATCTCTTCTTCTTGAGCAGTCTCATATTCAGTCAGCCTTTTCATATTGACCTCTTATTTTTGCCGTTTTATCTCCTTATTTGAATATCTTTTTAAAGATTCCTCAATTTTTTAAAAGTCTTTGTTATTTGAGTTGATATATACTCCTTCAGTGTTTAATTTATGTTGATCAGCTCTGAGTACGTTTGGTTTATTTTTTCCTCTAGGTTACTGAAAATCCTGTCTTGTACCAAAGCTGGAGCTTGCAGTGCTTCTTGGTGAACAGCTACAGAATTCTTCCCAGTCAGTGGTTTTTCTTCACATTTTGTGATTTTCTTTCAGGTTCTCTGAATTTCTTTTTTTGCTGGCGTCAAGTCAGTGCACTTACTTAGCCAATTACTGAAATTTTCCCTCCTGTCTACTGTATGCTTATCCTCCTCTTCCTCTGATCCCCAAGTTTATTCAGAAAGCTCAACGGTTGAAGAGCAAAGTCATCCTCATCGCACTAGTCTAGCCTTGTAAAGTTTGGTTCCCCACTCTGTGGGCTCATCTAGTGTGTCCTGCTTGGACTCTGGATCTGGTTCCTGATCTGCTCACGCACGCCTCAGGGGTCCCTTACCAATATTTAGTCGGCCTGAAGCTCACCGCTTGGCTACTCCAGTTTTCCTGATGGCTAGGACTTCCAGGTTTTCTTCACCTGTCAAAAAGATTTTGGTTGTGGCTCATAATGCTTCTAGCAGGAAGATTTATTCCGGCAAGTGGAAGTGTTTTTCTGCTTGAGCTTCTCAGCATAATCTGGATTTGTTTACAGCTCCAGTCTCTCCCATTCTGGACTTTCTAGCTCATATTTTTCACAATGGCGCTAGTTTTCTACAATTAAAGTTCAGTTGGCTGCAATTTCTAATTTCCATTTGGGTGAGAATTCTGCCTCCTTGGCCTCGTCTAAGCTTTGCAAGGCCATTTTGAAGGGTACCTTTCTTCTTTGGATGCCTATTAAGAACCCCACACTTCCTTGGCATCTCTCTCTGATTTTACAGACCTTGGTTTATCCACCCTTTGAACCAGCGGCCACTGTCGATTTACATTTCTTATCATGGAAGATGACCATCTTGGTGGCTATTACTTTGGGCAAGAGGGTTTCCGAACTACAGGCATTATCTATCAAGCCCCCTTATCTGCTCTTCCATAAAGACAAGAGTGACTCTTTAGGTAAGAAAGAAGGGTTAGTCCAAAGTGGCTTCTGAAGTGAACGTTAACCAGGTGATTAATTTGTCGGTTTTCTTCCCCAATTACCAGAGCAAAGGGGAATACAAATTATATTTACTTGACATTCACAAGCAGCTGTGTTTCTATTTGCATAGCACCAAAATTTTGAGGAAGTCGGACTAGTTTTTGTGTCTTTTTCTAAGCCACGTCTGGGAAAGCCTATTTCTAAGGTTACTCTTACTCATTGGATTTCTAGTTGTATTTCCACGGCATATTGTTCCAAAGGAGTGTCTCCACTAGGCCCTGTCCAGGCACATTCTACCAGATCATTATCTACTTCTGCGGTCTTTTGGTCCAGGGTTCCTTTTGATATCTGTTCAGCTGCTACCTGGTCCTCTTTGCATACTCTTATCTCCCATTACAGACTAGATATTCTCTCCAGGTGCAGGGCTTCCTTTGGCTCAGATGTGCTCCAGAACATCCTTCCATGAGGGTCTCCCAAAGTTATTGTAGCTAGGGACTCTGTCCCACAGGTTGAAGAGCAAATGAAAATAACTTCAGATAAAGAAGTTATGTATTTACCATAACATTCTATCTGAGTTGTTGCTTTTCATTTTTCTTCAACCATCCCTCCCTTCTTCGGCCCTGCCTTTTGTTCTTGGCTGTGTAGTGGACTGGATAGAGGCAACGATAGGCTTCTTCTTGGCTAGAGCGGAGTCTGTGTGTGCCAGTGCCTTTTTTGGGTCAGGGATGAGATGCCTTTATATACTGTAAGGGGTTGGTGCTGTTCTGCAACAAACTCAATCCGAGGGGAGGAGGGAGTGCAGGAGATTATGGGTAGGGGTGGAGCTTGGAGTTCGCCTGTGAAGCTGGAGTATATGGCAGAGTCCCACAAGCTGAAGACAAATGAAAAACTCAGATGGAAAATTATGGTAAGTACATAACGTTTTCATCTGTCTTAAGTTTACTGTTGGGAAAACTTGTCTGTTTAAGCAGTCCAGCCTTTGGTAGGCTTTCCTGGGGATGCTCTTGAAGGTCAAGCTCATAACAGCTCACATAAACCCATAAAAGTGGCGCTTGTATCATAATGGGTAGTTTGAGTTTCTATAGTGACTGTATTGTTGTTCACCATCTAATGGTCAAAATCTACCTACACTTCAGCCCAGAAGCTGGTTAAGCATAAGAGAGAGGTCACTGCTAGTTACTTAGCTTAAATTCCCTTACTTTGTCAGCTCAGAATCAGGTGACATATTGAAATAGAACAGATGGCGGTACGACCAAGAAATTAATTCTACCACCAAGTGTTAGGTGCTACGCATTGCTGAAATATAAAGTTAGGTGAGTATCCTTTCTTGTGAGTAATAGAGATAGCTGCCTGTGTACAACTAAATCATTATTTCATGATCAATAGGAATTTAGTCAGTGCCTTAAAACTGTAAGAATATTGTACATGGAACAACCATACAAAATGTGAATTATTGAGGACGTCAATGCATTGCTGTAAGAAAACTTTGACATTCTTGGGAAATAACTAAATGAGAAGGAGCCTGTACCGTGTTCCTGTTCTGTCCTGTAGTGTGTTCCTGCTCTCGGAACATAATTGAAGGATATGACTGATCAGGAAGGAATCTTAATTTTATGCATGGATCTAACAAAAAAATTCAGTTAATCTTCATCAGTCTTACTTCATCTAAGGCAATGTGTAGTGGGGGTCCAGGAAAGGATCGGTTCCTAAGAAGAGGATAAAGCTGTCATCCAACCAGTCCTTTTGTAATCTTGTGGTGAAAGCAATATGGTCAGCATGAAATGCATCAGATATATAATGCAGTTTATTGCTGATTGACTTTGTCTTTGAACATGGTCCTAGATGAGGACAACAGAGCAAGGGGAGTCTTATCTAACAGACTCCAAATATATGTAGGTTGTTTGAATAGCAGATGCAGACATGAAGTAGTACTACCAGTGCATTTTGCCTTAGAGGATCATTTGGCTGTCCTGACAGATAACTGTTTCACCTTTTTCAAGCTTCACCAACCAGGATGCTGAGTCAGCCTCTCTTATTTTATGCCCCCTTTGGACCCTTCATCCTGTAACATAGGTGAGCGGGAAATGACAGAGAATTAATTAAACCTTGGAATTTTCTCTAGAAAAAATATTAATTTAACTTGAAACTTGAAAAGTGATTTATTGGAAGGTATTCCAGGAAGGCTGATTGGTATAAAACACTGCAAAATAAACAAAAGTGAGTCTGTTAATTTAGTTCAGTTAAAGAAGCAAAACTCACAAAAGCTATGGTAATAAAAAAGTTAAATTTCTTTGTGCACCTGAGGGCATTTACTGTCCCTTTTCAGCTCCTTTGTGGCAGAGTTTAAGAAGTTGTATGCTGCTAGTTTGGTATATACTACCATGCACGATTGTGTCTTCAGTTATTCCAGCCATCCTAAAGATTAGCAATAGTCCTTCATTCAGAACTGAGCTTGGAATGTTTTTTTTCAATTGTGTTTTTCTGTTAAAATTGTTTGCAAGAGATCTAGTGCCTTTGAGTGTGAAAAATCTGTAAATAATACGGAAGTAATTTTTTTTTTTTTATTAGAGATGTAATAAAATGCTGAAAATGGATGTAGTAGCTGTGACTAGTATTGTATAAGCTGCTGTTCCTGTCAGAGAAATAACATTACTATAAAAAAGTTGAATAGTTGAAATTTTGCACGTAAAGAAAGCCATTGCGCACAAACTTAAGATCTTGATCTTGTAGGAAGTAGTATAAAACTATCCAAAGGTAGACAAGGGTAATCTTGTTTGACACTGTGGCAACTGAATATCTGCTAGTGTTGATTTATCACAAGGCACCTCACTGAATCATTAATTAATGTGAGCATTTTTCATACATTAGTGCGCCATTCTCTTTTATGTGCTGTTGGAACTTGTAAGACTGGGAATAGTGAATGAACTTTTAAAGACACTCTTGTATGATGGACATTAAAAGAAAAAAAAAAGAATCTGCTTCCCTTGGACATAGTAAGTTTGTTTTGCCGGCGTTTCTAAAACTGCTAAGTAAATGTACAAGTCAGGAGTAGCCAGTTTGTCATCCCTTTTGGACAGTGAGAGGAGTATGATTAGCTAGATTATATTTATTATTTTTTAAGCTAGCTGTATGTTTTCTTACAGTGATGTAAGTTTTCTATATATTTGTTTGTGTAGTTTTTGAGATTTTTAGTGAAATATTTTATTATACAACTACAGAAGCTTTTGGCTGGCTGATTATTGAAGTTTATAAGGGTAATTAATGCAACACTGGTGAAATATAACTTGATCAGATATTGTGTTTTCTGTCTATCTCAACCTTTGGGCATACCGGATCTGACCCTGGTGTGCAGCAGGAACCTTAGAATCTTCAATTGTTGAGTGTCACCTCTTCTACCCATAATGCCCTGTCCTAAGTGCATCCACCCAGATCTCATTTGGAGCCATTGTCTACAGAATGTGGTCCATTGATCTCCTTCAAGGTAAGTCTGAAGTTTTCTAAATTACTGGTCTTAATGGCCTCCTCTGCTTTCTCTATTTAGAAAGCTTTATTTTGCTTAGTTAGCTTTAGATACCTCACCAAAGCAAAAAGGAAACCAATAAATCCAAGAAAAAACAGGTAGGCAATCAGAGACTTCATCGGATAAAGCAAAAGAACTCAAATGACGAAATGGTGAAGGAGAACAACACAATAAACCAACAAAGCTGAATCACAGACACATGGCATCATTTGGTGACTAAAATTGAGACGAAAGCGCTTATCTTGTCGTTTTAACAATAAAGGATTTGGTTGCCCTAAGGAGAAGTGTTCATGGTTTGCCTGCCTGCCTTCTACCTGGTTTTCCTTGGATTTCTTAGCTTTAGATACCTGTAGTTTTTCCTTTAGAGTAGCTTTTGTAGAGTTATTCCTTTTAGTGGCTTTGCTGCTATTTTTTTCTTACTTCCCTGTCCACAAAACAAATAAATAAAAGAACAGTCCTTGTTCCCTATTTCAGTTTTTTTCTTAGCTGTGAGTTGTTGTGGTTAGTGCAGGTGCAGTTATAATTATTGCTATTATTACTACTGTTAATAAATTATTTACTGTTTTACTTATTGGTGCAGACTTGCGTTCAGTGATTTTCTTAGTAGAACAGAGACGTGGAAAAATGATCCATTTTGGGATTCAAAAAGTTTGTCAAGAGTGGATACAGACTGCCCTCATAAGATACCCACAAATGTGTCTACTGAGTATATGTGGCACAGCAGACATACTATACCTTTGGCCCAAGAGGCCTGGCTGACAGGAGGACTAAACTGGTTCTTAAGGGTCTGCTTCTTCCTCCAGCCTCTACTCCCTCTGTCTGTTAATCCCGCTCCCCTGCCAAGAAGTCAGGGGAAAAGTTTGATGAGGAGAATGAGAGATAAGGACAAGGGAAATATTTGAAAGAAAATGCTACAAGTAGAGAGAGAGAGAAGCACAAATGTTCCTCTTCCTTGACAGAGGGCCAGTCCTGTCTGAAGATCCACTTTGGCTCCTCTGGCTCTTGCAAAAGCTGCAGCTTTGGTGGTTCATGGTCACCAATCTCCAGACGTAATGTTTTTGAACCTGGAGTCATCCAGCTAGTATTCCCAGTTCTTTTCTCTTGGTGGCTCCATCTTCCACCTTGACCAAGATCCATTCTCCTTCCCATCCCAATACTCTGACCAAGTCATCCCAGACTCCTCTCCTACTCTGATCCAAGCATTTCCTTTCTGGATCTGAGGCTAAGAACCACCTCTCCAGAAGTTATTAAAGCTGACATACTTGGCTTCTTCGATGTCTGCCAAGTCAGTTGGGAACCACAAGAGTTTGGATCTGAAGCAGCTGATGCATTTTTTGTTTGAGGCCAGATGGACCTTAGGGATTATTCTCTTCATCTCAGTTCCAAGGTCTGAGACTGTGGTGCGTTTGGCTCCAGTCGTTCCAGTTCCTCCCTTGACTCACCCTTACATGCCAGTATCTATTAATCCATCCGTTCATTTGCTTTCCCCCCTGTCGGTGTCAACAGCAGTGCTGCCTCAGATACCAGTTCCATCCATAGAGGTTTTTGACGTCCTTGGAGCTAAATACATCTCAGGGCCAGCATGTTTGGATAGACTTCCCAGGGTTTGGGCTTGACCCTTAGGGTGTCTGAGTTCTCCCTTGTCTTAGGTGCTTTGCATTAGACAGATATCCTTCTAATCACTGTTGCATTTTTCTTCACTAAAGAGATCCCCTGCCAAGGGTAGTCAGCATCCGGTCAGTATACTAAAGCAGTAGGATTTTAAGGACATCGTACATGACATGTATGCTCCCTGTTCAGAGTAGGGCATAAAGGTGGTGTATGGACATACATACCTCAGAACTTCTTAGCCTCAAGTCCAAATGCCATCTTCCACCATCGGTCTGAACACTCCTTTGTTTGTGCTGGTTACCAAGCCGTTTTCAGATAAGTGCCCCGTTGGGGTTTTCTTATCTTGTTTTTCTTTTGGATTGCAAGTTTACATGTCATCCAGAAGGGGAAAATGTCATTGTGGGAGACACATTCCCCATAAGGACAGTCATGAGCAGTGTCTTTTTTTTGCCTGGGTGCTTCTCACAGCCACACTACACTACGTGCTCAGTTTGTCAAGCGTTTGACCCCTCATAGTCATCTCTCCTCCTTGTCTATCTACTTGGAGAACCAGTGTCTTAAGTTGTTGGTGCAGGGTGCTATGTCAGAATCATCCTGTCCTGATGGTCAGCCATCTGTCAAGAAGAAGACCTAAAATGTTAGGTTGAATTCTGCTGCTGTACCATCTCCCCAAGATGTCTTACTCAAGGCTGAGGAAAGCCTGGAGGATCGTCCAGTTCTGTCAGATTCCTCTGTTTCGACTGCGTCAGAGGCCGGTATGGATCCAGCTTCTTGCATGTCTTCAGAGGTTTTACAGACATCCATTTCGGGTGTTGAAGGGAGAACCTCAGCTGATCATTTCTGAGGGACCAAGGGACTTTCTGCAGATTCTTGTTCGGGAGGAGATTGCCACTACATTGATTGTCGACAAGGGTCCAAACCTCCTAAGGTCTTTAGAGCTGACGTCCCTCTAAAAAGAAACAGAAAACTAAACACATTTCCTTTGCTTCCAAGATCCCCAGCATGAGTGGCAGAATTTTACACAGGCATTGTTTAATGCACTCTCTTCCTGCTCCTACTTGGTCATCTACTCCACCTGAGAGGCTTAGGGAGTAAGACTCTTCTGATGAGGACTTGGACTCAGAGGAAGAGTCTGTGGCATACTCCTCTCATTCCTTCTCCATTGCACTTTGGTTCTCAGAAGGAGAATTCCATTAGACCAGATTCTCTCTTTGAGGAACTCTCTTTTGGGTGTACTATGCTAGTGTGATGAAATTCTTTAAATGGGATTGTTGCCAGGTTTCTGATATTCAGAAGAGGTATTATGAGCTCCTCCAGATGAGTCCTGTAAGCTCTCTGCTGTTCCTTTAGTCCTAGCTGCACTGTCAGACACTTTTTCAACAGCTTCTCAGGCTCCTGATTCTCAAGTCCAGCCCCTAAAAATCTTGACAGGTACCTGATTACTGTAAGTTTCTCTACAAATGTCCCTATACTAATTCCTCTGTTTTGTCTGTCTCTTCTGACAAACTTTCCAAGCTCTTGTCTTCTACTAAATTGGTTCCTTCTGTCAAGGACAGTAGGGCCATAGAATGGCTGGGCAAAAAGGCATACACTGTTGCTATCTTGGCCTTTTGGGTTAATTATCAGACCCATATGACCATTTGTCTCTTAGCTATACTTTCTCAGGCCTCTCAGGTTATCTCTGACCTTCCTAATTCTGAGAGGAAGGATTTGGCCCTTTTTGTTGGACGACTTTTCCCAAGTGGCTCACCATTCTATTAAATGTAGTTATGATGCAGCTGATGCTTCTTCTAGAGCTGCTGCTTTTGGCTCTGTGTTGAGGTGTTACTTTTGACTTTGCCTCCAGCCTTTGCCCAGTGATGATAAGGCTAAATTGATGGATTATCCCCTTGATAATGAACCTCTCTTTGGTTCTGCAGCTGCAGAGCTTATAAAATTCCTGCAGGGAAAGGGCAACACCTTGCAGGAATTGAAGCTTATTTTTGTTTCTCCTTTTCCTAAATTTCAGAGGAATTATCCCTCTAAGCTTGCCCTTGTGTGTAGACAGTCTTGCCCTCCTCCCAAAGATAAAAAGGATTCTAGACAGGCTCCTCCTCCTAAGTCTACTCAGACTCCTGCTACTCAGAAGCCTCCTTTTCCAGACAAGCCAGGTTCTGACTGACTGTCTGCTTCCTTCCAGCTGAAGTCAGGTTCCTTTATGTCTTCATCTTTCCCTGTTTCTTCTCAACTGGTTAAGGATCACTCGGGATATTTGGATTCTGTCCATCTGTTGGGAATACTTCATAGTGTGGAAATCCCTTCCTCCTTTTCTGAGCATTCCCCAACCTGCTCAGAAAACAGCTGCCTTTCTTTCCAGATGTACTTCAGAGCCTTTTGTCTCAAGGAACCATCCAAGCAGTTTCCGCTCCTCAAATGGAGAAAGGATTTTATTCCAGAATGTTTTTAGTTCCCAGGTAAGAAGACACCTGGAGGCCCATTCAGAAAGGTGTTGAGATGAGAAAGGTCCAGAAGATCCCTTCCTTTTTGACGATGTCCCTTCAAACTTTGTTTCCTCTTCTTCCTCGGGCATTCCTGGTTTCTCTGGATCTCAAGGATGCTTATCTGCACATTCCTATTAGTTCCCATTTCAGGAAATATTTGCATTTCTCTGTTTCTTCCATGCATTTTCAGTTCTTTGCTTTGCTCTCTGGCCTCTCTACTGCCCAAAGGGTTTTCACCAAATGCCTCATTCCTGTGATTGCCTGTGATGAAGGGCATACAATCTTTCCTTACCTGGGTGACCTGCTCATTCAGGCTTCTTCCCCAGAGACCTTGCTTCAGCACCTTCACTATGCTATTTGCCTCTTTAAAGCCTAGGGCTTACGATACATTTTCAGAAATCCTTCCTGGCTCCTCCTCAGGATCATGTTTTTCTTAGTTGCAGGCTCCAGACTGTTCATATGCTGGATTCCCTCCCATCACCTAAGGTTCTTGCTCTAATCGCCTTTTTTCATTTCCTTTTTTCTCAGATCTTGTTTACAGCCAGAGAATTTGAGGGCTCTGGGATTTATGGCTTCCACCATTCTTAAGCTACCTCTACTCTGACTCCATATGAGAAAGTTACAGTGATTCTTAAAGTCAGTAGGACTCCAACACTGTCATCCTTTAGACTTTCTAGTCCCTCTTCTTCCATGCCTCAAACTAGAGCTCCATTGGTGGATTCATCAGCTGTGTCTCAACCCAGGGCTTCCTTTTCAGCCCTCAGTCTCCTATTAGGAACATTTTTTCGGATGCTTCAGATGCAGGATGGAGTGCTTCTTTTGGCCCTTTCAAGGTTATAAGGGTCTTTGGCCCATTCATCAGAGGACAGACCATATCAGCATCAAGGAGATGAGAGCTCTCCTCCTTAGTCTTCAAGCCTTTCATATCTCAGAATCATTACAGATAATACCACAGTGATGTGGTACATCAGCACGCAAGGGGGGGCATGGTCCTACCTACTGTGCAGTCATGCTTTTCAAGTTTGGGCTCTGTCTGTCCAATATCCGGTGACTCTTCAGGTGGTTTATATTCCTTTAGAACAAAACATAGTGGCAGACTGAGCAGGTCCATAACACTGGTTCATGAGTGGATGATTCACAGAGATGTGTTTTTGGGCATTGTTCACCAGTGGGATACTCCTCAAGTAGATCTTTTTGCCTCCCCTCTGAATAGATAACTATTACTTTTCTGCACCAAAGTCCCACGTCCTCTGGCATGGAAGGTGGACGCCTTATCTTTTTCTTGGAAGGCGATTTTTCTCTGTTTTCCCTCTCCTTCCTTTCATTCTGAGGGTTCTGCTCAAGATAGAGTAGGACTCTCCCAAAATCTTGCTGGTGACTCCCTTTTGGCCCAGACAGCATTAATTCCCTCTTCTGCACCTAACCAAGGGCAGTCATTACAAGTTACGTCATAGGTTGGACCTACTCACACAAGATAAGGGGTCTGTCATCAATTTTCACTTGTCCGCTCTTCAACTGACACTGTGGGTGATAGGGTGTTGATCCCTTTTAGGCACCTTTTTTCTAACACTGTGCTTTGGGTTCTGTGGGAGGCAAGGAAACCCACTACCAGGAAATCCTGTGTCCAAATGGAAGAGATTTTCTGTCAGGTGCCTTGTTCGTAATCCGGATCCACTTTCTGTGGCGATTCATCTGATTCTCTGTTGTTTGTATGACTTGCTCCGTGCTGAGTTTGACGTATTCTTCAATTAAAGCTAACCTTTCAGCTATTTCTGCTTGTCTGCCTTAGATTCCTCCCTTGGCCTCTAGGTTTGAGCTCAAACTGTTTCTTAATGGCAGCCTTCATATTAAGCCTCCCAGGCAACCTCTTCTTCCTTCCTGTGGCCTTAATTTTGTTCTTGAAATATTGTCTCAGGCTCCTTTTGAGCCTGCAACTTCAGCTTCCTTGCAGCATTGTACATAGAAGATGACTGCTTTTGATTCTTACTTCAGCTAAGGGAGTGTCTGAGCTTCAGGCCATTATAGCTGTTGCCCCATTTTTGTTTTTTTCATAGGGACAGGATGTTTCTTCGTACTAATCCTTATTTTATGCCCAAGGGGTTTAATGAATTGTCTATTAATCAGTCTATTAGTTTGCTGACCTTATTTCCTTCTTTGCAATCTGCTAGTGAGAAAGTTCCTCATGCCTTGGATTTGCATAGACAGCTCTGGTATTATATGGATCCATTTGCAAGTCTGAGCAACTTTGTTTCTTTTCATCTCAGATCTCTAGTTTTGGCTGTTTCCAAGCAAACCGTTTCTTTATGGATCTCTAAAGCCATTTCTTTTTGTTACTCCTCTCATTGGAAAAGCCTTTCTGCTTCTGTTAAGGCCCATTCTACCAGGGCTGTGACTTTCCCAGGTGCTTTTTTCAAATGTTTAGATACCAATTCCATCCTTGAGGCTGCTACTTGGACCTCTGTCCATACCTTTGCTAAGCATTACAAGTTAGATGTTGTTTCCAGGACTAGAGCTGGCTTTGCCAGAGCTTCCCTGCATGGCTTTCTTGAGGGCTCTTCTGGGGCTTCCACCTTCCACTTTTCCTCTTGAGCTTTTGTACTCTCCCTTTAGTGAAGAATACTGCAACAGTGATATGGATGGACATAATACAGTTGTGTAAAATTTTATATCAGTAGATGTCCGTCTCTTCACTGTTGCAGTATTCACTCCCTCCCCTCCCTCCCCTTTTCATCCTGGGGCATTTCACTTCTCTTCTGATTAATATACATCTGTATGTCACCTTTATGCCCTACTCCATGAGTGTGTGACATACAATGTTTTTAGTATACTGATTGAATGTTGGGCTACCCTTGGCAGGGGATCCCTTTAGTGAAGAATACTGCAGCAGTGAAGAGAAGGACATGTACTCTTATGGTAAGATTTTACACAACTGTATTTTCTGCTCATATCTTGATGTTGGATCCCACCAGGTCTGTGCCAGACACCAGTCTCCTCTTACTTGGTTCCAGCCTGTGTGTTGACCTTTCACATCATGGAGAGGATTCTTCCTCTCTCTGAGACTGGTGCTTTTGTGGCTAGGTTGGATCTGTTCCAATCCCTTCCTCCATCTGTCTCTTCAGTTACTTATCAGCTAGCTCAAAGACAGCTTGCGCCATTTTGTCTTGAGAAACCCCTCAATAAAGGGCCAGCTGCATCTTCTGTATATCCTCCTGGTCCCCCCTCCAAACACCCCTGGTTAGTCCATCCAAGAGCAAATATTGGAGAATGCATTTGAACTTACCAAAGGAGTTTTCACAGAGACTACTGCCCCTTAGTGAACAGGAAAGGTCCCTCTCATACCTCTCAACCTCTTGGCACAAAAAATCCGAACAAAGCCAAAAATAAATGGGAGACAAAGCCCCAAAAATAGGAGCAATTTTTAAATATTACTCTTATGAACTCAGAAAGTTGCTAGAATAAAAGGTCCTCTGTTGTCATGTGTTTTCTGAAGGACATGAAGTCTGAAACTCAAATGCCTGTCATTATTTAGTGAATTCATTCCTCGCTGACTTGCCATAACAATCCAGAAAACCACAAATATGAGAAACTGACCAAAAATATGGGGCAAAAGTCTCGGCAATTGAGAGGTATGGTCTCCCTAAAATCCCCCAAGAAGATACCTAGTGACTAGCTAGACTTGATGAAACAATGTGGGCTTGGGCTACTTGATTTCTACCTAAGGTGTCCTCTGAGTCAAATTTGAATCAGCAGGTATATCTGCCCATTTTCTTCCCTAGTTTTAGTAACAAAGATTATTACTTAATGCAGTCTCTAGATGTATATCAACTGAGGTTCTGTTTGAACAGAACTAAGAGTTTCAGACAATCTAGCCAACTCTGTTTCCTTTTCCAAATCTCTACTGGGCAAACTTGTTTTGAAAGTAACCCTATCCAGATGACTTTCTGACCTCTTTATATATATATATATATATATATATATATATATATATATATATATATATATATATACTTGAAGGGAATTCCTTTATGTAGCAAGTCTATAGCTCATTCCAGTAGAGCAGTCGCTACCTCACTTGCCTTTTCACTCAGTCCTGTATAGATGACATTTGTGTGGCTGCTGCCTGGTCTAGCTTACCCATACTTTCGTAGACCATTACAAATTAGATATACAGTCTAGATCTTCCTTTGGCTGTACCATTCTGCAGAATTTTTTCTTCTGAGACCAACCAGTTTTTTTAATGGCTAGAGACTCTGTCCTACAGGTTGAGATGGATGGAAAAGACATCATCAAATACAAAAGTTATTTATTTCTTTATATTTCTTTACCGGGAAAGTCCGACTGGGCCAGAAGCCCGTTTTCAGCAGAGGCCCAGAGAGAAAAGCTCCACAGAAATAT
The DNA here is from genome assembly GCF_019279795.1 of Protopterus annectens. Classification (NCBI taxonomy): domain Eukaryota; kingdom Metazoa; phylum Chordata; order Ceratodontiformes; family Protopteridae; genus Protopterus; species Protopterus annectens. The sequence continues at coordinate 777,707,941 of NC_056729.1, forward strand.
AAGCAAAATACTATAATTAGATAGTACAGTAGTATGCATATAGTAAGATGCAGAATACACACCATCCAGTTAGTCTATACAAAGAAGTATTCAGTACTATTTTCTAGTATATATAAAAGTTCAAAAAAGCAAATCAAATAAGCATGTCAGTAAAGATCACTGCGAGAATAATAATGCTGCGTACATATGTACTTACAATAACAATCAATCCGTGTTGCCATCTTCCATCTTTCTTAACCATCCCTCCTTCCATTCCCCTTCCAAATAGTCACATTTTGACATTATTTCTGGCTGACTGCGCAGACCAACCCTGAAGTTCTTTTTGGGGGCTCATGTAAAACCCCTTGTCCCTTTTGTTTCTTTTCCTCTCTGTTTGGTAGGGTCTAATACTTTTCAATACTAATAAGGGAACACAGAAGAAATTCAGTCTGAGGAGATGCAGTTAAGCCAGGCATTATGGATGGAGGAGGCAAACTTGAGGACTGAAGATTTTGATGTGCCAGCTTCGCATCCATTATACTTGCAGGTTGAGATGGATGTTAGAAGACAACATGGATCTGTCGTTGCAAGTACATAACTTTTATGTATCCAACCTTTAAAGTGTGACTGCATTTTCTACAACTGCCTTAAATTAGTATGGTATGGTAGGTTTGTTGCTTTTCAGAATGTTTAGTAACTGTGATCATGGAGTACAGACTGGTCTGGCTGGTGATACTAACACCATAGAAGCAAGAAGGTATAGTGGTACTGAAAAAGTATATGAATCACAGAATCAGTTGTATGTATAACAGGAGGAAGAAAATCATGGCAAAATTTAGGAGGTGCAGCACCCAGAGGGATAAAAGCACTCTCATCAAACTAAACAAAGTCTACCAAAGCCAAATTTTATGTAAGTTTGGCCTCCCAGGCCAACAAAAACCACAAAGCATTATTTAGCTATGTCCGCAACCTCAAAGGCAATACACAATTTTACTCCTGTATCCCCCTCCACCTTCCCTCAGGAAATATCAAATATAGCTCCCCCTACTATCACTAGGGAACAGGTCCTTAATGCTCTCTCTAAGACCAAGAACATTGCATCAGTGGGTCTGGACAATATCCCAGGATCCCTCCTAAATAGCATGAAACATGACCTGTCAGGGCCTCTGGAATTACTATTTAACTGTAGCCTTCAAACAGGCTTTGTGCCTCATGAATGGAGAATGGCAACAGTCTACAGACTCTGGAAACTACAGAGCCATAAAGTCTTACTAGTCTTACATGTAAAGTCATGGAAAGAATTATCATGGAGATGATCAATAGAGATATAGTAAACCTCCAGACACTGGACCCAACCCAGTTTGATTTCATGAAGGGCACATTATGCCTACTCAACCTGGTGGACTTCTTTGAGAAGGTCACCAAAGCAATGGATGAGGGCAAAATCTTTCACACGGCCTACCTTGACCTGGCCAAGGCATTTGACACAATACCCCACTCGGACATTGTTGAGAAACTCAAGAGGTTAGGTACAAACCCGTATGTCACCTGGTGGATAGCCAGCTGGCTCCCAGACAAGACCCAGGAAGTTAGAATTGGGGAGTCCACCTCTACAAAGAGGCCAGTCACAAGTGGAGTTCCTCAGGGGTCAGTCCTTGGACCGCTCCTTTTTTGGCATTTACTTCTTGGAAGTCAAGGCCAATGTCAGTGGTCTCTGGCTGACTAAATTTGCAGATGATTGCAAATTAGGAGCTGCCATTGAATCTCACACTGACACAAATGTTATCAAAGAGGGGCTGACACAGATAAATAACTGGTGTCAGAACCATGGACTAAAACTAAATGCCAAAAAATGCATAATTGTATCCTTTGGGAAGTCATCCATCCGTGGTAACCATCATATTGACAACACATCCCTTAGAGTTGACCCAGTAGTCAGAGACTTGGGGACACACACACAGTAATCTAGCCTTTGATCATCACATATCTACAGGGGTGAGGAAATAATTCTATGTTGTGCAACTTATAAACAAAGGTATGGCATCTAAGTCTAAGGAAGTCATTGTTCCACTGTATTAGGCATTCATCAGCCCTATCATTGAGTACAATGCACCCCTTGGTATGTACCTAACCAGCCATAGCCAACAACTGGAATGTCCACAGAGGATCCTCACTAAAAGATTACAGGGTGTAAGTAATGTGTCTTATGCAGACCCCACCTCAGGGCCCTATCCCTGTATTCTGTCTCATACAGGCTTTTGAGTGGAGATCTATACCTGGCATACAGGGCATTGTCGGACCCCACTCTGATGGACCTCCTACAAATCCACAAAAAAAAAAAAAAACAGTAGCAGAATTACCCATTCTAAAGACTTAAACCTTGCCTGTGATCTAAATAGGACCTGCTGGAGAAATAGGTATGCATCCCAGAGACTACCCCGCCTATGGAACAGGCTCCCCATCCATGTGAAGCAGAGCTCCTCCCTAACCCAATTCAAATGCAACTTGGACAATTGGATGGGAAACTAGAAATTCCTCCCTGGTTTGGCACCTGTCTCTCTAATGCAAACAGGTAACCTGTAAATGGTTCATCTCCCAGGCCCATCCTTACACTTACCAAGGGTAGCAGAACTTGTCAGAGATTTGGGATGCATGGCTAGGCTTAAAAAGGCCCTTGAGGTCATTAGCCTAGTAAACACCTATGAACAAGTTGTGATGCCCGTGCACTGGTCCAGCAATCAAGGAGCCTCAATCCTCACCAGTAACGGGCGTTCATATAAGAAAAGGATAGGAAATACACACACATTGTACACAGTAAAGTACAATTTCCCTTAAGAGCACACAGAGATCACAGTCAGTCTGGGGCTGGTTTCTCTCCGGGTCCCCAATAAGACTCCCCACTGGCACAGCTATAGGGTCCAGATCTAGTGAGCAAGTTAAAACCTTCAGCACCCTCTCTTTGTAAACAGTGCTTCATGTCCCTGCCCAAGCAGCTGACACACACACACACACACACACACACACACTGAGATAAGTGTTATATACAACCACTCAGACACTCCTGGGGAAGGCTGGCACAGGTTCTCCAGCTGTACCCCTTTTACCCAGACTATATGGGAGTACCACTTGCCACTACCCACTAATATTTGTCAGCTACTAAAACCCTTATGACCTTATGAAAGATTGTCTAATTATACTGTGCAATATTATTATCAAAATAGTAAGTGCAACTGAACAGTCAAGGCTTATTGGAGCGGCTTGGCCAGTATCACTGTATACATGCAATGTGCTCTAGAGCTTAAATTATCTCTACACAAAACAGCCACAGTTGAAAGGTTTAAAAATATTTAATAATAAATAATAAAAACACAAGACAATTCTTCTTACTGCACAGTGCTAGTCAGGAGTTCAGAGATCACAGAGAAATGCTTAAAATAATACAGTAGAAAAGTTCTGATATCAGTACAGAAAAAAAACTAATCTAGTCTTACTTGTTCCTAGCTATATCTAAGAGAAAAGAGAGTTCTAAAATAAACTTACATATAGAACACAGGCATAGTGCTGGTGAGTTGGATGTTCTCAAGACAAATGCTAAATGCCCTCATTCTTTATGTCCTTACATTGATAACACAGTACCACTGATTCATTTCAGATTGCATCATTTCTTTCTGGTTCCCAGGCTAACAGAAACTCAGAGGTTAATAGCCCTTTTGATCTTGCAGCTGGTCAGGAAGCCAGAGCAATAAAAGAAATTATACATGTAAATTCTAGCCATTAACTCTGGCCTCAAAACAATAGGCAGAATGCCTCCCTCTAGACATCTTGGCTCCGAATGTTAGATCACAGAATTTCACAATGCTTGATTTATCAGCTTTCTTACAGCAGAGTGCACTGTTACATTTTTTTCAGTTCAACATCCAATACAGTCTTTTCACATTTAAGAGAACAAGCCTGTGGCTTATATTAATATTTATAAATGACAGAATTATCTAGTAACATTGTTCTAAGTGTCAAACTGTTTAAGAAATATTTACTATTTTTTAAGAATACAGACCAAACTTATTACAGTTTCTAAGATACCTTAATTGCTCCATGCAATTATGAAAGCAAACACTATTGTTAAGTGTTGTAGACCTCCTGCCCAGTGCCTAAAACTGTAGGATTGAAAAATAAATTTATCTGTTTTATTTAGTGACATTTCTTCTTATATGACTTACTTTTCAAACACTATAACCTGTATCAGTAATTTTAATGACTAACCTAGCGTAGTCAGTATATTTATTGTACTTAAAGTTTAAAAAGACCCTATAAGTACCTGTCCAGTCACTTATTTTTTTCTAACTGACCCCCCCCCCCCGCCACCATCTGCCGACCATAAAGCCTTACCCTGTCGTACTCAAACTCGTCTGTTTTGTAGCTGTGTGAAGTTCCTGTATCTGATAGGGCAAGAGCCATCCAGAGGGGTCATCATTCAGGTGGACAGCAGGGAGTGTGTGCTTTTACCAGCATCCTTGCATTGAAAGTATTTATTTACTCTCTAGTTCTCCTGAATCATCTGCTGTATCTTAACTCAATAATTTTTTTTACCCATTTACTCAACTTGCGTTTCGCTTGTCTTCTTTGGTACTCCTCATTTTTTTTTTTGTGTTGCTTCACCTGAACTACAAAGCACCAACACCTTCCTTCCACAAAATCCTTCAGTATGGCAGGAAATAATGGTCCAGAGTTCAGATCCCCTATTTGCACTCCTGCATTGCATCCACAAAATGCAAGCTACGTTCCAGTGCCACCTCAATCATATTTGACAAAAACAAACCACCTCTCAGCTGTCTGCTTTCTCCCTTGCTACCACATCCTCCATAGTACTTTCTTTTTTCATAGCAAATTAAAAATCCATTTAACATTGTTGTTAGCTTTCCAAACTTTGCCTCTCTCTGACTATGACAGATGCCTTACCTGTCAGTACCCTGGGAATCTATTGCAAAGCAAGTCCACTGCACCATCTTGTTTTGCTTCACAGTCTAGCAAGATTACTCTTTCTACACTTTTCACCTTCCAAGTGTAGAAAAACTCCACACAGTCTCATTTTTTGCTTTTGTGCGTTGCCTTTCATTTCTGTGGCATGGTACTTCACTTATTTCAGCTGCCTCAGAATTTATTCTGCTTTGTGTTAAACCTCACACATTTGTAGTGTGACAGGTTTGTCTTTTTCCACTGATCACATGGACACTCTCCCTGCTGTCTGCATTTACTTCATGTAAGTACTGAAGAAACTGGTCAGATTTTCCATATGAGCTTGTGGGGCTTATAAACTGCTTGTTACTTTAATAAAGTTTTGTTGGAATATATATATATATTTTTTACAGCTACTTGCTAGCTGGATGTGGTAATCAGGGCAGTGATGTTCCATCTCAAAAATAGATTTTCCTGAAAACAGCATACAATCTATATGTCACTGTAAACCAAGAGGCAACACATTTACTCATTTATTAAGTTAGGTTTAAATGCATCTATAAACAAAGCAGCCTGAGAAGGTGTCTTAACTTCAAACCACTGTGTATGCCCTCTCATTAACAGGTAATGTTTGATAACATCCTCGCAGATGTTTTGGTAGGAAGGTATATTAATAATGTAGTAGCTTGTGTATGTGGAGTTGTACACAGCCAGAAATAGAAGCAAGTAAATGGGAATGGTACAAGGTTGTGGAGACTTCACCCACTTAAGTGAAAGAAATGGGTAATAGCAGTGACTCCGAATCAGATCCACGTCTGTCAAAAGCTACTGGACTTCATTTGGAAGGGGAACCTAGGATGGTCACAAAGAAGGAGGTGAGACAACCATAGCTTTCCAGTCCCAATTGCAGGACTTGAGAGAGGTAGGAAAGGAAGCTCCAGATTTGCAAAGGCAAGGGGCAGTCTGTATCTTGAAACACTGGGTTATTATACAAAGAATGGACTTAAGGGGGAATAGAGAGAAGTTGTTACCAGATAGTAGCTGCAAGAACCTGCTGTCAGCATACTTAAGGCCACAACCCTTGGTATTTCTTTTTAGGCAGTTTGGGCATAAACCACCTGGGAAAGAGGCTTGTGCATAATTTCAGTTGGCCAGGTACTGAAAAAGACACAAGGCTTCAGCATGACTTGTGAGCTCTGCTAAAGCTTTTAAAAGTTTGGCAACACCAAATATCTGATGTTGCCATTTTCATTTCTTCCTCTGTGATGCTGCCAGCCCAGCTAGCTGGAATTTTGTAAATAATTCTATGTCTTTTGTGAAAATTGCTATGATTTATACAGAACTCTATGTTATATACTGAACTTCAAGACTATAACCACAATGTACCCTACTGGAAAAGAACAGAAATGTATATAAACTATATACCTGTGCAAATGTATTTTTTTATAGTAGAAGCTGGAACATACAGAGTTAACTTGCAAGGCTTCATGAAAATAGGTTGGAATCAGAATGTTTTACGATTGTGTTATCTCTGTTTCAGCTTCGCGCATATGTCTGAAGCTAGTGGTTTATCTAGTGTCTCGAAACAGAAATAATTACTAGGTTTCAAATGTAAAAGTGTTTACTTGTTTTACAAATTCCATTTCTGAGCAAATATCTGAGCGATATGACGTCTCACACAGAGCTGATAAAACACTGTTGGTATCTGTTAGGCTGTGAACTGAAAACAGGTGACAGAGTGATGTCAGCCAAGTTGACCCAGCAGTAATGTTTGATAGTAATTTAAGAACGGTCTCAGAGAAAGACTGGGAATTTTGCATCTTGTCTTGGACCCAGAAACACCCATTCAGCACTTCTGCCTGCAGGTTGCTCTGTAAGTAAGATTTAGGTATAGTATTACTTTTAGAGATGGACAGGAATATAGTAAAGATTAGTTTAGATGTTTTCTGTATTCATTTGAGACTGTCCTGCAATGTTGCTTTAAAATATTTCCTGTGATTCTGAACTCCACAGTTACTATGTTGAGTATTGTCTTATTTTATTATTTATTATTAAATGTATTTAAACCTATCTTTGTGGCTGATATATGTGAGACATATTTAAGCTCTTAGGGTACTTGCATATGTATTTCGTGACACTATGCAGGTCACTCCTAAATAGCCTTAGTCTTGGTCACATTGACCATATGGATAATAGCAACATTATACAGTAGGATTGGTCACCCTTTGTGAGGGCCTTTAAGTAGCTGATAAGTAGGGGTTGGTGACCGTGATAACCATTTATTCTGGGCAGAAGGGGATATAGCTAGTAAACTTGTGCCAGCCTTCCCCAGGTGTGTGTATCAATCAAATGTCAAAGTGTGTGTGTCAGCTACTTGGGCAGGGACAAAAAGCACTGGTTGGACAGAGAGGGTGCTGGAAGTCTTGGCTTGACCCCTCAGCTGAGATCTTGACCCTATAGCTGTGCCAGTGGGGGAGTCTTATTGGGGATCTAGAGGAAGAGGGAGAAACCAGCCCCAAAACTGACTGTGATCTCTGTGCAATCTTAAGGGAAATTGTGCTTCACTGTATGTGTACTTGTCATCCTCCTAATGTATATCTCCCTCACTGGTGCTAGTAGTGAGGATTGAAGTTCCTTGATTATTGGGCCAGTGCAGGGGCATCACATCCTCAACTGATGGTTTTCAGATCCAACCTTAAATCTGGCTTGACTGCTTTCTCTAGATTCATGTATCCAACTCTCAAGCTCCTCCCTTTGACCATAATTCCCCCTAACCCAACATACCCAAGACCTCTTTTGTCACTATATCACTGTAATGAAGATTGCCTTCTCTCGAGCCTTCGAGTGTTGTTTCAGCCTTTAAAGCTTGTATGTTTCTTCAGTTTAGATTGTTTAACTTTCTTTCACCTTCTGCTTATATTTTCTACACAGTTCTTGGGATTCTTCCATTAGGCAATTCTTTTTCTCTACCCATTAGAAGTTTGGGTACTCTTCTTTCCTTAAAACACCAGCACAAACTGAGAACACAGAAAAAAAGCCAAACTGTTCCGGTCCATCCACTAAAGCTTAAATCCTTTATTTAAATCACTTGTCTAACTGCTTTCATTCTATATAGTAGAAAAACTTCATCAGATAAACCAACAATTACAAAAGTCCTGCACATAATAGAGATAACAATTGAAATTTAAAGACATATACCAAAATGTCCTATTTTCATTAAACATATACTAAAGACAACTAAAAATAATATGTCTGCATCAGTCTACTTAAGAAGACTGAAAAAACAAAAGACTGAATCCCAAAATAGTGAAAATTCAAAATGTCCTATTTCATA